>NC_041224.1:141083347-141111962 GCF_002837175.3 Physeter macrocephalus
GCGCGTCCGGAGCCTGTGCTCCGCAACGGGAGAGGCCACAACAGTGAGAGGCCCTCATACCGCAAAAAAAAAAAAAAGTCTTCTGTAGAGCACATATCAAGTTAAAATATTTGATTAGCACACAAATTGTTTATCTGTAACCTAAGTTATAGTACATGGTATAATACTCAGGGATTTTTGGAATTTTAAAACAAAATTATTTTTAATACTTTACAAATCTGTACACAGTTACTATTTGGTTTAGGTATACACCAAGAATTAAGTTATTTACCTTTAATTTACAAGAAAGAATGTTAAAGCAAAAAGCAACGATTTTAGTTTTCAGGATGAAGTCTGGCATTTCACATTCGGCCAAGCCTATCCCCCACTCTTGCCAACTGGTACCCCCAGCAGATCTCCGCTCAGCCACGCTATTACTGTTCCTGGCCAGCTTACGTCAGCTACTCCTTCAGGAAGACATCCCTGTATATTCCCAAAGCCCCAAAAGATTGAGAGGTGCCTCTTTACCCTCCATAGCCACTCACTAGAAGGAATCCACCATATTCTAATCATCTCTTCACTTGTCTGCTTCTCACAGTGTATGACCAGTTTCAGGGACTGGTCTTGTTCGACTCAGTAACTGGGCATGTGCTCTAGTACCAGACTCAAAGGTATTCAATACGCTAATACAGATGGTGCAGTGACCCTGAAGGAGAGCACCAGGACCTGCAGGGCCACAGTGACACAATGTGTCCAGAAGAGGGCAGGAGAGGGCTGTTAAGCTGGAAGAGATCAAGGGCTTCTCTACAAGTCCATCAGTGACAGAAGACTTTCAACGCGAAATATCCAAGAGCTGAGAGGTGCCTCAGAGATGGTCAAGTAATTCAAGGGGCCAGGGTGACTATTATCTCCTCAGGAGGGCTGAAGATTTCAGGGATCTCAGTGCCTAAGGCCTTATTTATTATTCCTGTGAGTTAGCATTCATGTTTAACCAGGGCAACTGAAGAGTGGAAGTTAAATAACATCTAAGAAGCAGAGCTGCGATTTGATCCCAGGTACACTTTCCTCCAAAGCCCATGTGGTGCCAGTGCTCCAGGAGCAGAAACAAGTGGAGTAAGGGAATCCAGAAACCCTCCTTTACATCTCAGCTCCATTTCCAGTTCTCCAGAGACCTCTCCCGATTCCTTAACTAGGTCAAGTCTCTCTCCCTCTTAGGTTCTCTCATAGCTCTCATGCCCCACCTGTAAAATTCCTATGACAAGAGGTTTTACATACATTTGCGTAATATTTGGTTCTCCCACTGTGTCAGGGGTGGGCAAACTACAGGAGCAATTCTGCTACAATGGCAGACCTGAGTAGTTGCTACAGAGACCTTATGGGTGACAAAGCCAAAAAATATTATGGCCCTTTTAACATTTGCTGGCTTCTGTACTAGACTGAATTCCATTTGGGCAGGGATTATACTTGTTTTCATTCACCACTGTAACCCCAGAGCCTAACATGGTACTTGGCACAGAATAGGCATTCAGTAAATACTTGTGGAATTCAGTTAAGTGTTAATAGTGAAACATGGAGGAAACCTTAAAAACAGGAGGAATTTCAAGTATCAGTACGCCCAGTTAGGAACATTTCAGTGGCTGCAAACAGTACTGACTTTTAAAATTGAAATTCCTCCAATCAGTAATCTATCGACTGAAAATATTTTCAGTAGAAATATGTGTTTTTTCTTATAAAATTAAGTGATATTCCTTTTTTTTTTTTTTTTTTGCATTACGCGGGCCTCTCACTGTTGTGGCCTCTGCCGTCGCAGAGCACAGGCTCCGGACGCGCAGGCTCAGCGGCCACGGCTCACGGGCCCAGCCGCTCCGCGGCATGTGGGGTCTTCCCAGAAAGGGGCACGAACCCGCGTCCCCTGCATCGGCAGGCAGACTCTCAACCACTGCGCCACCAGGGAAGCCCAAGTGATATTCTTTTCATTTCCAACAACAAAAAGAGAATATTGTAATTTTTTCCGGAATTGGTCACTGTGTAACAGAGCATGTTCATCATTGCATGGCCTAAAACAAAGAAATCATCCCTTCTTCTCTTATTTGTCTTAACCTATGTGATCCTTAGGGTTTGCCACGTTGCCAAAAAAAATCTCACCCACTCCATGAGTGATCAAAGGAGAAGATGCAATACTCCAGCTCAGGATTTGGCAAACCTTTTCCGTAATAGAGAATTTAGGTGTGGCGAGCCACATGGTCCCTGTCAGTGTCTGCCATTGTAGCACAAAAGCAGTCATATGTAATGTGTCACTGTATGAGCATGGCTGGGGTTCAATAAAACTTTATCTACAAATATAGGAATTTGAATTTCATATAATTTTCTGGCACCAGGAAATATTATCCTTTTGATTTTTTTCCAACTATTTGAAAATATAAAAACCATTCTTAGCTCTGAGCCCTATAAAAACAGGAGGGGGCAGCTTTACAGAAAAACCCGAACGAAATTTTTGGCCAACCCAATACTTTTCATACTTGCAATATTTCATAATAAATATTAACTGGAACTTGTTCCAGTTGTCTAGAATAAGAATGGTTTAATTAAGAGTGGTATATACAGATTGCCTATCAAATGAACTTAAATTTTAATTAAATGATTGTACCATTTGGATGAAATAAAAATGAATGGCACATGCTGAATTGGCCTATTATTTATATTTTATTTGGGTTGGTTTTCACTCAAAGCAACTATTACTCTTTTCTGAACATGATACTTTAAGTTGAAAATGGAAGTAAAAATTAAGATCCATGCTGAGACTGAATATACAAACCAACAATGGCCACACCATACATGACAATAGACCCATGCAATGACCATATATGTAACGAGCCCAGAACAGTCATAACTTGATCAATGACCACCAACTTCCCTCTTTTATGACCCTTCTTCTAACTTGGGACCAACCAGAGAAAAGCCAAGTATGCTTAATAATCAATCACATAGGCTGTCCTCCTTCTAGTCAGCCTGTTACCAGCCTCCCCATGCTAACCTCCAATCAGAACACACCTGAAGCCTTCCTTTTTTTTTTCCACACTAAACCTCTCTCACTCCCGCACCTGCCTCTGAATCTCTGGCATAAACAAGTGATGGTGACTCTGACTCCCTTGTTCTACCAAGCTTTATGCCTCAGCTTGTTCTCTTTTGGGTGGCCTGCAATTTTTTCCATGCTGCAATCCTCCACTTTCCATAGGTTATCAGTAAGACAGTACTCAAAATACATGAAAAAGGGAATATGGTATTAGTTATTCCATGGGTTTAGCTTTTCCATATATCTATATTTTTGCTCCAATGCAAAGATTCCATCAGGTTTCAGACAAAAATGGAAGGTTTGCTCGTGTGAAAACAGTGCAATTGACACCTAGAGATGATTTGGCTCTTAAAATTCTGCTTGCTCTACAGTTGCTAGGGATGGCCTGACCTAGCAAAGAAAATGCAGAGTTAAGCAAGATTCACCAGGGACCGTTATGCACTAAGACATAAGTAGTATCATCAACATGGAGCAGGACCACCAAGACAGCTTTTAGGTTGATAAGAAGGTTCACCCACAAAATTTCTTATTGGATGCTAAAACATTATTTCTTTTGTCAAGCAATACCCTCAGAATATTGGTTTTTACCAAATACTGAGATGTTTTTAATTGTACCACTTTCTCTCATTTTACTTTTATTTCATCTTATTTTTAAATTTTCTACAACCCACCTTTAATATTGCTTATCTAATGATGATGCTCTTAAACCTTAATAACCTCTAATAGATCTGTACACTTGCCAGATGACATGATTTTCATTTCACCACTCCATCTCTCCCCTACTCTGTACTCTCCTTCCTTCTCACCAGCCCCTTCTACCTCCACCATCCCACCTTCCCAAGGGATTCCAGCCCTGGGACCTCTGGGCTGTACTGTGCGAGGATTCACCTTCACTTCTAGCTGCAGCCCTGATCTGGAAGGAGTTCTGTAGCCCTTGTGTCTAACATGACACTAGAGTAGGGATTGAGGATGAAGGTTGATATTCCTCTGGAGAGCCCGGGTTGCTTGCTCATGAGTCAATTGTGTTGCATAGGATGTGTTATCATCTCAGAAGCCCCAGAAGGCATCACTAGAAAACAGCAACTATTGCTGTCTTTAATGCTGTTGCTGTTTTTAATGCTAAACTCAGCTCAGGAAGAAAAGAGAAAATGATGTTCAATATCTTCTGTTTAAGATGACAAGGAAGTATGTAAAAAAGTTTAAAAAGATTTTGGGAGGAAAATGTTTTAAAAAATCAGAAAGAAGTTGAGATTCAGTTATTTAGGAGATTCACTCAGATGGAAGGGAGACTCGCCCAACACTGCTGCATCACCATATTCAACCTCACAAATGAGAATCAACATTCATTGAACATATGTGACATTATTGAGAATGGATTATTGGGGATAACTAAATTATTGATAGGCACTCTTTTTTTTATTTTTTTTTGCTATTTTAGATGTCACCAGCTACAGTAAAATAGCAGAAAGGTTTTTGTTACCCAAAGCTCTTGAGGTGTTACTTACTGAGAAGGTCTGTCTGCGATTCCTGTTCCATAAGAAAACGCATCTCTTCAATGTCCTCTTGAAGCCAAATATTGATTTGCTCAATTTTTTCATCTCTTTCATACAGCTTCTCTATCAGATTTTTTATTTCTTGCAAGGTCTCATTACCACTCTCTACCAATTCCTTTAAAAAGTAGCATTTGGGGGTATGTGAATATAAATTGCAACAAAATAAATAAAAACATATTTTGTACAAGTGAGGCATGTACAAGACAAAAATACATAGGCAAAATTGGTACTAGTCATGTAAAATAAGTGTCTGTAGACAGCAAATTCACAAGGTCCTGTAAAGGATCTCAGAAAAGTGGATTAGCAAATGAGAAGATTTAATGGAGTACTCACTGAACTCCAAATTTTAACTGGGTAGGGTAGTGGTGGTGGTATAAAAAAGCCAGCCCATCTTAAGAGCAGCACAGAATTGCAGAGGAGATTCAGCATGGCTTAAAGCTTAAGAGAAAGAACTTTGGAATCAGGCTGGATCTGAGCTTTAAATCCCCATAAGTTCATCAACTGTTTGGTCTTAGGCAAGTCACTTAAACTCTCTGAGCCTCAGTAGCTTCATCTAAAAAAGGCACTACTAACACTTCCCTTATCCACTGTTTTAAGGGTTAAACAAGGATCACATGTAAACTTTAAATACTTAGAAAGTAGCAGAACCAGGATTTAAACTACAGCCTACCTCCCTCTAAAGGGGGGTGCGTTGGAGATGGTGAATGGCTGGTAAAACATGGAGGAGAGACGGAGTTCAGAATTGACAACTTTGTCCTAAAATGATCTGTGTTCAGTTTGTGCTTGAAAAAAAAAATTTTCATTCCCCCATTCCCACTTTAACTGAAGTGATAGAGTGGCAAGACAGCTTCCCAAAGGATTAAGATTTCATAGTGATGTTTGGTACTCTTAAAAATAAGACAACAGGCCCCAAATGGAGTCACTTACACTAAACCCCATGTCACCAAACTGCCAGACTTAATTACAGTTTCAGCTCTCCCAGAAATGGAATCTTAAACCAGTCAATCAGGAATCTACCTGATCAGTACTAGTCAGGTAATTTGCCTAGTAGACCCCTGCCATCCCTGAGAGGAAAGTAACCTTGCAACAGCCAACCTGCCTTTTTTGCCTGGAATAACTTCCTTGTTCCTGCTCCCTTCTGACTATAAAAGTCTTTCATTTGTACAGCTCCTCAGAGCTCCTTCCTGTCTGCTAGCTTAAATGATGCCTGATTCATGAAGTGTTGAATAAAGCCAATAAGATCTTTAAAATTTACGCAGTTGAAATTTGTTTTTTAACAGCACAAAGGATACATTTTAGGATATGATGATCACACCAGCTCCGTCACTCCCAGCAAATCCTGACCTCTTTCCTCACACACACACTTATTAGGTAGGTGAATATCTTAGAAATATGATACTTATGGAGGCAACACAAAAAAGCTCACCTTAAGGGTAGTCCAAAATTCAGTCCACAAATCCGAATATTGTGCTAAATTAAAGATTTTTAAAATGCAAAAGTTACTGAAATAATTTGAACATTTTAATTCAAGTAACGCTATTTGTTTTCCAAAAATTATTTTTATCTAAAAATTCCTACTTCCAAAATGTCAGAACAACACTTGCCCTCCCACTTTAAACAAGGAGAAAGTGGGACTAAATGTATAAAACAAGTATATTTGTTTCAATATCCAGTGTGCAGTACAGAACTGTGACACCTGAAAGAAGGGGGAGAAATGTGAGCCCTATGATCACTGGGCTCTCTGCTGGGGGTGTGAGCAGAGCAAGGGAGTCTCACACAGATACAGAAATCTGCTCAAAGATTAGCAAATCAAATCCAGCAATATATGAAAACAATAATAGCTTTTGAACAGTGGGTTTTATCCCTGGAGTGGAAGATTGGTTTGACATTCCAAAATCAATCAATGCAATTTCCCATACTAATGTCGTAAAGGAGAAATACCACCTGAGCATCTCGGTAGCTGCTTGAGTCACTGAGGTCATTCACACAGGCACTCATGCCTATGTGACTGACCCCCTCCAATAAATACCCTGGACATCCAAGCCCCTGTGAGCTCCCCTGCCTGGCACCACTTTGCATGTGTCACACGTCATTGCTGGGGGAATTAAGTGCATCTTGGCAACTCCACTGGGAGAGGATGCCTGCAAGCTTGCACCTAGTTTCCTCCAAGCCCTTTTGCCCTTTGCTGATTTTACTCAGTACTCTTCACTGTAGTAGACAATAACTATAAAGTATAACAACTTCTGAGTCCTGTGAATCCTTCCAGCTAATCACCAAGAATGGGGACGGTCTTGAGGACCTCTAAAACAATACGAAGAGCTGCAAAATCTTGCTGAGAAAAATTAAAGAAGTTCTAAATAAATGGAGATATATACTGTGTTCTTGGATTGGAAGTCTTCATTTTAAGATGTCAATTCTCCCCAAATTGATTTACAGATTCAACACAAATCCAATTAAGATCCCAGCAGGGGTATGTGTGTGTGGTGTGTATAGATTAATAAGCTGATTCTAAAACTTATATGGAAATCAAAAGATCTAAAATAACCAAAATAATTCTAACAGAGAAGCACAAATGTGGAGAACTTGCATTACATGATTTCCAGACTGAATATGAAGCTATAGTAACCAGGAAAAGGAACAGACTCATAAAACTGATTTTTTAAAAATGTCGTTTGAGTAATACAGTGCTAAAAGGAGAGTCTTTTCAAAAATTGTGCTGGCACAACTGAATATGCATAAGAGAAAACCATGACATTTCAACCCTTACCTCATACCATAGAAAAGGTTAACTTGAAATGAATCAGGGATCTAGACATAAAAGCTCAACTAAAAACTCATAGAGATAACGTAGGAAAAAAATCTTTGAGAACTTGGCTTAGGCAAAAATGTATTAGACAGGACACAGAAAACACTAACCCTAAAAGACAAACTAGATAAAGCAGTCTTTGTTCAAAAGAAAAATTTTAACTTCTTTTCTAAGACACCATTAAGAAAATGAAAAGTCAAGCCTCAGACTGAAAAAGGACTCATTTCCAGACTATATAACGATTTTAACTCAATAAGAAACACAAAGAACACAAAGCAATGTGCAAAAGATTTGGACAAACATGTGGCAGATTGTATTTTCCAGAGATGGCTCCACAGTATTTTTCATCTCCCATGCTCTTACCCCAACATGATGCTGACACTCTTCCCATTAGTAGTGATGTCTCTGTCCCCTCCCCTTTTGCCTGGTGACTGCCTCAACCATTAGGACATTGTGGAAGTGGCACTCTGACTACCAAGGTCAAGTCACAACAATGCCATGAACTTCCACTTTGTTTTCTTGGGATGCTAACTTTTGGAACACAGCAGGCCAAGCAGCTACATGCATGGAGTGGCCACATGGAGGTGTTCTGGTTAACAGTCTCCCCCGAATTCATCTGAGAGCCAGCATCGACACCAGAAGTGTGAGTGAGTGGGTCTTCAGATGATTCCAGTCCCCAGCTACTGAATTACCCCCCAGCCATCAAGTTGCCCCAACCGATGTCATGTAGAACAGACAGGAGATGCCTCCACTAAGTTCTAACCAAATTGACAATTTGTGAGCAAAGTAATTTGTAACGTCATGCTGTAATAGATAATTTGTTCACGACACTTCACAAAAAATGATATATAAGTGGCCAAAAAGCATATGAAAAGATACTTAACAACCTTAGTCAACAGGAAAACTTAGTCAAGAGGAAATATCATTACATGCCTAGTAAATGGCTAAAATGTTAACAATTTTAAGTGTTTTGACAATTTTAATTATTGGTGAGGATGTGGAGTATCCCACTGATAGTGGGATGATAAATTTGTACAACTACTTTGGCAAATTGGCCATTTCTTATAAAGTTAAACCTGTTACACTAACGGTGTAACCCAGCGATTCCCCTCCTTTGTATTTACCCAAGAGAAATGAAAACAAATATTCTCAAAAACACTTATAAACAAATAGCAACCACAAACTGGAAACAATCCAAATGTCCTTCATCTAGCGAATGGATAAACAAAATATGGTATATCCATTTAATGGAACACTACTATACAGCTGTAAAAAAGAGCCAACGATGATATATGCAACAACATGGATGGATCTCAAAAAACAGTTTGCTGAGTGAAAGGAGCCAGGTACAAAAGAGTGCATGCTCTATCATTCCATTTATGTCTAATCCTTAGGGACAGAAGGCACACCAATGGTTTCTAGGGACTGGAGGTAGGGTGGGAAATCAACCACAAAGGGACACAAGGGACGTTTTTCAATGATGAAAATGTTCTATATCTTTCTTGTGGTACTAGTTGTTCTAGTGGTATGTACATTTGTCAAAACACATTGAACTTAAGATGGGTGCATTTTATAATATGCAAACCAGTAAAATTGATTTAAACAAAACTTTATTTTTTACATGTAAAGGTCATTCATGACACATTACTTACTCTGAAGAGCTGTCAGCTGAGACGACAGGTCACTTGAGGTGCACATGAGGTCTTCTCCTCCCTTTCTGTGTTGCTCTATGCTGTTCTTTATGTATGCAATATACTGGAAATTAAAGGCATGTGCTTGCTTTAAGCCGTTTAGTTATAGAAGGTTAATTATCCATGCAGTCACTTAACAAACATTTATTGACTCCTCCTCTGTGCGACCTACCATTTTAGGTGCAAGGGTAACAGTGGTGAACATAGCCCTTGTTAAGCTTACATTCTGGTGAGGGAGGTAAAGGACATTACTTCCTGGTAAGCATTTCAACACCCAAGTAAACATGGTATTCTGAATTTGCCACAAAAATGAATTAAAAGGTATTCTGCCTAAACACACTGTCTTCACAGGAAAAAAAAATAATTTTTTTTTCTGCAAAATGTGTGTTCAGTACATGTTACAAGGCAGCACTGATGCCTCACTGGAGGCATTCATAAGACCTCACAGAGATCAAGTCAGGAGAGCCTATGGAATTGCTCACTCTAGTCGGATGTTTCATTGCGTTGGGTGGCAGTGGTAGCAGTGGTTTGGGTGTTAAAGTCATGGCTTTCTGTTCTGACCACCCAATGCTCAGGACCTCTAAAGTCTCTGGGAGCTCTGAAAGTATGGGCTTTGGGATATAATGTTGGCACTGGCCCAGTTTCAAGAGAGAAATAGTCAAATACTAGAAACTACTGATAAAAATCTTAGAAATAGTGTCTGGTATTGTTGGAGAAGTAGACATAGAACTGTTCCACAGGACTGTTTATAAGCATGTGTTAGAGGGTCTCTCATGCAGCCTTGAACTTGTGGCAGTCTTTGCATGGCTTGCTGGAAGGTTTTGTAGTAAACCAAAGTGAAAGTCACCTTAAGCCAAGTCCAAGTCATCATTCTTGCTCTCTTTGAACATGGATCACTGTTCGTAGACTTGCCTAGTTCAGCAGGCCTCTCGTAACTCTCCAACTTTCCTCTCTTAGTCCCCCTTTTTGGTCTCCTCTTCTGTTTACTCTTTAAAAGTTGTCTTTCTCCAGAACTCTGTTCACACCTCACTGTTCTCATTCACTATCCCTGAGGAATTTCACCATCTCCCAGGTGTAAATCCTACCTCTATGTTAATGACACCCTGTCAGACTTTTCCCTGGAGTGCCTCACGTGGTGTGATTAGGTGCTCTTGCTCTGGGTAACTCTGTATACGCACCCTGTGTAGATTGTCACACTTAACAACCAAATTGTAATTATCCATTTGTATACCCACCTCTTCAGTTAGACTGTGAGCTTCCTAAGGGCTTGGGACAGTGTCTTACTCATATTTGTATTCACTGTGCCTTCCCTAGAGTTTGGGACTCACTGATGCTTAAAATGTTTGGTGAATGAAGGGATGCGATCATTAAAACAAAGAGTGGTAAGTGAATAAGATAAACGTGTAGGGTCACCGAGGGGCTAGTAGGTGGACCTTGAATCCGAAAACAGAACTTTTAGAATCGGTCTTTAACATAGTTGTCCATTTGCTCACCCATTGCCAAAATAGCAATGAAAATTCCAGTTAGATTAATAAATAATCGACATCATCTTGATAGAAGACAGTCTGGTGGAATATTTCACAGGTGGATGAAATTTCTTACAAGGTTGTTTCAAGGGCTAGAAGAATGAAGATGTGTCAGATGTGTGCAGGTTCTTGCTGATGGTACCTGGGCTCTGCAGAGCACATCTACCTTTTCAAAGTACATTAGTACCTCTTATGCCATTTTAATTCTACCAAAAAACACATGATATTAGTGGGAAAATTGTTGTCATTTAACCAATGGAAAAAAAAATTGCTCAAAGAGGTAAAGAGATTTTCCCCTTACTTAGAGTCTTACTGCTGTAGGACTGTTTTTATTTTTCCAGTTATTAAAAATTCAAAAAAAACCCAAAGAGACTCAGTTTCCTAATCTATAAAAGGGACATAATGCAATATCCACATATATTATCCAGGTTATTGTGAGCATCGAATGGGACTGAATTCCTTTTACATGTGAGGCATTGTGCAAAACTCTTGAAATACATTGATACAGATCCTGACCTTTCAGGTCAATAAGGTTTACCAGAAAAAAGTATTTTTTAAATTGCATTTCTTTTGCACTTTCAGTTTACAAAGAAGTCACCTTCACACTATGAATTTAGGAGTTATTCCCATTTTAAGGGGAGAAAAATGAAGCTCACAAATTAAGTGATCTGCTCAAAGTCACACAGGGTTACTAGTGAGTGACAGATTCAAATAAGTAACTCAAGTATAAATAAGTAAAATTTAATCATTTGAGATTGAGACCTTAATTTTAGGGGTTGGATGAACAAATTCCTTTGCTTTAAAAAAAAGCTGCAATCAACATGAAACAGACAACCTAACTTTTTAAATGGGCACAAGACCTGGACAGGTACTTCACAAAGAGGGTATCCAAGTGGCCAACAACCTATGAATAGGTGCTTCATTAATCATCAGGAAAATGCAAATTAAAACCACCAAGGGACACCTCTATACACACTCCAGAATGATTAAATTGAAAAAGGCCGAGTTTCACAGAGAATGAGGAACAACTGTGCTCTCATACACTACTGCTGGGAGTGGCAGTTAGTGCAATGTCTTTGGGAGACTGGCACTGAGCACTAAAGTGGACCATATGCCTCCCTATGGCTCTAGAATTACACTTGAGATGTTTATCCAAAAGAAATATGTAATTTTATTCACTAAAAAACATGTAGTAGAATGTTCATAGCAACACTCTTTGTAATAGTCCAAATTAGAAACTCTCTAAACCCCCATCAACAATAGACTGTATAAATAAACTGTAGTATAGTCATACAATGGAATACAATACATACATACAATACAATACAATACAGAACTAAGGAATGAATGAATCATACCTTCACTCCGTAATAAGAATGAACCTCAGAAACATAATGCTGGGCAAAAGAGTGCATATTGTATCATTTCATATGTATAATGTTCAAAAACAGGCAAAACTCGTCTATGGTATTAGAAGTCAGTATAGCATTACCCTTGTTAGGAGGTTAGTGACAGGAAGGCACAATAGAAGATATTTGGATTCTGTTGATGCTTTGTTTCTTGATCTAAGTGTTGGTTACCCAGTGTATTCACTAAGCTGTGCACCTATGATTTGGGCACTTTTCTGTGTGTACTTTAAGCTTCACTTAAAAAGTTTTAAGAGTTATTCTCTCTTTTTCTCTTGTAACTAGTGCAGGTACATTCAATCAACCAAGACCATTGTGCAAGTTGAAGTGCGCTTGAACTTACCTCTTTTAATCTTTTATTTTCCAGGAGCAAATCATCTGTTTTTAGATCATGTACATAGATTTCATTTTCTAAGTGCTTTAGAACTTCAAAATGAGCTTTGATTTTATGGCTTTCGTGATCTCTTAATTGTTTTAATTCTTGCTTCACTTTATTCTGCTCAAACATAAAACCCACAATTATTGCATAGAGTTCAACTAGCAGGGCCCCAGTGTATTAGTTTGCCTGGACCACATTCAGAGAGGGGTTCTAATTACAACTGACCCTTGAACAATGCAGGGGTGAGGGGCACAAACTCCCTCCACTCAAAAATCTGCGTGTAACTTTACAGTTGGTCCTCTGTATCCCCAGTTTCACATCTGCTGATTGAACCAACCACAGACCGCGTAGTACTGTAGTACACATTCATTGACAAAAATCCCCTTATAAATGGACCCACAGAATTCAAACCTATGTTGTTAAAGGGTCAACTGTAACTCCTTGACCATCAGCAGAGGTTATGGACAGCTTCCCTTGAAAAACTTTATATAAACTCCAAAGCGAATGGACTCTGGGAAACGAGTCTATGGATCCCAAGTTAAGAGCCAAAGTTGTTGAGACAATTTCACAAAATAGAATATACTTTCACATATGAACATTACCTGGCAAAAATGGGGAAGCAGGGAGTGTAATTTATGGAGGCTCTTTCAGTGAGGATTTAATATTTCTCAAAAGAAGAAGAATATTACTTTATGGATTTTTCCGAGTTCTCTACAGTTTTCTTACTGAATTCTCTAGGCAGTTTTCTATTATTATACTGCTAAAAATCACATAATCTTTGTACATTGTATAATCATCCCTAGCAGCATCTTATTAGAATTATACATATAGTATACTTACTTGCAATTTTCCCCTTCATATGTTTCTATTTCCATAATGCACTGAAAGTTAGAGATCAGTGACTCTCAAATAATACATTTTATTTTTAATTAACCAACTCCACATACATATGTTTTCATTAAGTATTGATTATAAAATTTGAAAAGGTAGTAAGCATCTATTCACCTGCTCCCATTTCATTCACCCCCTCCACACCCACAACTTTGGCCCACTTATCCTTGTCTTCATAGGAATTTACCAGAATAACAGATCTGAAAAGAACCTTAGGAAGCATACTCCAATCTCTACCTTTTAAATAAGGAAACTGAACCCTCCCCAGTGATTTTCCAGTTTTTTGTTTTGTTTTGTTTTTTTCAATTTTGGCCACACGGCACGGCATTTGGAATCTTATTCCCTGACCAGGGATCGAACCTGCGCCCCTGGCATTGGAAGGTGGATTCTTAACCACTGGACCACTGGGGAAGTCCCAGGTTACATGTTCATTGCTTCTGAAGTTGCTCTCTCTCTACATACACACACACACACACACACAAACACACGTATATATATGTGTATATATGTATATACCTATATACTTATGTGTATGTTGTGACTAAAATTTTCAAAACATTGATATTAACAGGGTAAGTTTAAAAAATGTGAATTTCTTGAAAACTCTAATGTGCTAGGTAAGTATCACTGTCTGTATATACCAATATTCTAATAAAAGAAAAAAGAATGAATACATTGACTCTTTACCGTGTTGTTAAGGTATGTTAAAAAGTCTCTTGACAATCGAGAAATGTGATCATTCAGTAAATTCTGCTCCTGCTTTTGTGCTATAAAAAAGAGAGAGAGAAAAAAAATAACCACCGACAATGTTCTTTAATTAAAAGACAATAATCAAAATAAGACATATGCCTGGTTTTAGAAGCCAAACACTATGATAAGGCTTATAACAAACACTGGAAGTCAGCTGCCCCCCAATGCTGCATCCACACTTGTGTTTGACTACTCAGAATCAACCATTTTTAACTCACTTTAACTCTTTCCTCTTACATTTTCTTAAAAATTTTTTTTCTTAAAATTTTTTCTTTAAGAAACTTTTTTCTTGGGCCTCCCTGGTGGCGCAGTGGTTGCGCGTCCGCCTGCCGATGCAGGCGAAACGGGTTCGCGCCCCGGTATGGGAGGATCCCACATGCCGCGGAACGGCTGGGCCCGTGAGCCATGGCCGCTGAGCCTGCGCGTCCGGAGCCTGTGCTCCGCAACAGGAGAGGCCACAACAGAGGAAGGCCCGCATACCACAAAAAAAAAAAAAAAAAAAAAAAGAAACTTTTTTCTTTATTTTCTTTCTTAACTTCTTCGGCTCGCTTCCTAACATAGTAGAGGAGGACGCAGCCCACGTGCCCCCATCCCTACACCTCCCACCCACACCCGCAGCTCCATGTTCCCTCCCTCAACCTACTCGTGAAGTTGTGGATTTTGTTTAAATGAATTTTAACTGTTTGGATCATTATGACAATGTAAATATTATTCCCTGATGAGACAAACAGTGTAGTATGATTATACTTCCTTTCTTATATAGTTTCTTGTTTTTCCTGGAGGTAAAAATTACCTCACTTTTAAAAAAAAATTGCTTAGTTTTCCATGTACATGTCATTAATTCATATCAAAATCTATAACAGAATTGTAAAATCTTTCTGAACATTACTTCCCACGTGGTCAAACACGTTAGGTAATCCATCAGTTCCCTTTCTCTACCCTCTCCCACTACCTTCTGTACGTTTTTCTTTAGTCCTGCCGCACAGCTGACCTCCTGGGACTTCCCTCTGCATCTCCCTCATGTTGGACCTCCTGCTTTCTGAATCTCATACCTTCTTCTTTCTTTTATTTCCTCTGTTTGTTGAAGCAAATTTTATGGAGCTTCCTGAGACAGAGTAAATGAGATCTTGTATATCTAAATATATCTCTATTCTAAATCTATACTTGACTGGTAGTTTGGATGGGTATCTAATGTTGGAAATTATTTTCTCTCAAAATTTTGAGGGCAATGTCTCTAAATTCTATTATGATATGGATGTTAAGAAGTCTGAGACCATTCTGATACTAATCTTTTGTGTGATATCTGCTTTTTCTCTCTAGAAGCTTTTAGGATCTTCTTTTTTTTTTTTCTCCTGAAATCCAACAGTGATGTAGCTTAGTGTCTTTTCTTTCATATATTTTACTGGGGATTGACAGGCCCTTTAAAGTAGGAAGTTCATATTCTCCAGTTCTGAGAAATATGTTTGTAATATTTCATTGATAACTTTATACTTCCCATTTTTTTTCTGGCCTCTTTTTCTGGCCTTCCTGTTTGTCAGATATTTGACACCTCAGAACAGTTTTATAATTTCCTCACCATTTTATCCTGTTATCTCCTTATTTTTTGTTCTATTTTTGGAGAGATTTCCTTAACTTTTCTTATAATCCTCCTATTGAATTCTAAAATTTTAGTTGCTATATTTTT
Organism: Physeter macrocephalus; assembly: GCF_002837175.3. Lineage (NCBI taxonomy): Eukaryota > Metazoa > Chordata > Mammalia > Artiodactyla > Physeteridae > Physeter > Physeter macrocephalus. The sequence continues at coordinate 141,099,086 of NC_041224.1, forward strand.
TATTTTTAAGAGCTCTTTTTTGTTCTTTGTTCTTTCTTTTAAGCATCTTGTTCTTTTTTCATAAATGCAATATCTTATTTCTCTAAGAATATACTTTAAGATATATTCTCCATACTAGAGAGAACATATATTCTGAACAATATACAGAGAATATATATTATATATAATAATATAGAGAGAATATATACTCCCTGAGAATTTATCTTTAAAAATATTCTTATGGTATTTGTGTTTATGTTTCCACCAAGTTCTGTTTTTCTATCTGCTTTAGTTTATGTCATTCATGCTGGAGTTTTTCCTGAGATGTCTGGTGATCTTTGACTATCTAATCCTACTTAGGGGTGAGGGACTAAAAGGTTTGGTTCCTGGGTGGACTTCATTGTACAGTGATCAGGAAGTGATCACCCATTTTGTTGGGGGCTCTCTAATGTTAGATTCTGTGGAGCTCTTTGAAACTGTTCAGTGTCCTTGGGGAAGACTCCAACCATCTTCAGGGTGGGGAAGGGATCACAGAAGAGTTATAACACAACTGGCTGGCAGACTTCATCAAGCTGAGCAGTGGAAGGGGGTCTCAGAACAGCACCTGTTTTCTGCCCTCCGCCATATCTGACATCCTGAAGTTTAGAACCCTCTTGCCCAATTTCTCTGCTGGCATTGTGGAGGAATAATCAGTCAGTGGCACAGAAGAGGACATTTGACCTGGAGGTCTAACTGCTCGCTATAAAGACTTTCAGCAAATCTTCAGCCCCATGACTCATCTCAGGCTTCACAGTATCCCTGTCCTCCAATGTCCAAGACTTCCCTGGTCCTGCAGAGAGAACTTCTTGTCCTCATGCTATGCTTCTCTGTGAGCTCTTGCTAGTTAAACTTCTTTTTCTGCTAATACCTCTATCCAATTACACCTTCCAACAATTTGCTGTTATTTATTATCTGTTGATGTCTTCTCTGCCAGTCTCTTTGTACTTGTGGGTTTATATCTTTAAATAAATCTTTTGCACATATTTTATGAAGTTTTATTAGGGAGCAAAGATAGATGCATGTGTTTTATCCATCATATTTAATCACAAGTCACAACATTATTCTTTATGTGTACTGAGCCTTTATAGTCTACCCTCTGTAAGTCTCACTCCTGGCAGGTGAAGTATACTTTCCTACTCTCTGAAGCACATTGCTCTTATGTCCCCTTTCCTTCTTTTCTCCTGCCTTCCTCTCTTTCCTCTACTTTCTTCAGTATTTTATCCCTTTTCTTTGACTTAAGAGAATCAGTTCTTGCAATATACTGCAAAATATTGCTTATTTTTATACTCATAGTGTTTCTTATATCCTCCACCCAGTGCAAGAAGGGATGAAGGAAGGGTGGGGGAGTAGAAAATTGGGAACGGAGTACATATATGTTGCAAGTCTTGGTAAAAGTGGTAAAAAAACAAGAAAACCTAACTGAGTTGACTAAATGAAAATGTGGCAAAAGTGGAAAACCAACTGAGGACTGGGAACCAGACCCAGGTACTTTTTCTTATAATAATCTTATATTCTTAAAAATCCACCTTCCTTGAAAATTACCACTATTCACTTTGAATATCTGTTTATTTCACATTTGACCATATTGGGTTTCCATATGACTACCCTGTTTTGACACACTGCTTTAATTCCTATCCCCATATTCATCTTTGCCAGCCAGTCAGTCCCACCACAGTGCACATTTTTTACTCCCATTCCAGTAAAAAATGTGCAAATTTTCTGTAATTTTGGTCCTGGCCTGATTCCAATGGCACTTCTTCCATCTTCTAGAAGATAGAATTTCTAGAAGTTGTCCTGCTTAATAACCTAAATCCTTGGATAATGATCCTTTACTCCCCAAATTCAAAACAAGACTCACACCTCTAGGGATGGTTCTGGATCTGTGAAATTTGGGGTTCAGGGTTAGATGACCACATCCAATTTTTATGGAGAAAATATTTTCTATATTAAACACACACATGGTGTGCCAGGTAATAAAACGCAAAATATGCATACTTTCAGACACATTTCATCTTCTCTATGAAGCCCCCAGATCTGAGACAAGCTCTTATCTATCTCTGCCTTAGGGGCAGATTAGTGAAAAAAATCTAAGGAGAACATACCTTATAAATGATTAAAGTCATAGCTGGAAAATGATTAAAGTCAAGCTGTAAATTCATGTTAAGAAACAAAAAATTTTCCACATGGCAGGAGATAAAGGAGTTGGTTCTACCTTTACCAAGTACAGAGAGAAACCATATAATATAGTTGCTACTAATTCTTAATTTTAAACAGTTTTAAAAGAGAAAAGGAGGAATTTGACAAGAGTTAACAGTAAGATTGTGGTGCAGAGAAGAGGAAATTAGTAGAAGAGGCAAAAACTAGAGAATAGAGAGTTAAAGGTGATGGGAGAAGTTGGGAGAATTTCACCATTGGCTTGTGATGAATGATCCACTTTGTGTTAGCAGACAACAGTGAAATCCTTACCTGGGCTTGAGTTCAATTACTAAGTGCTTCATATGTACCTGTAAGAATATCAATGAGATTTTCAAACTGTCTGTTTTTGTCCATGTATTCTTCTTCTGCCACCTGAAGCTGTGGAAGACACTCGACTAGTTCACCTTCATTTTCTTTGTTAATTTGTGTTTCCTCAGCGAATCTTTGCTTTAAAGACAGTAAAGCTGATTGTGAGGTATGATTTTGGAGAATTCACACAGTATTCTAGAGTAGAAGGTAAGTTCTTTGGTGGGGAAAGTTCTGTCTGTCCTGGACTCCTCTTATCCTAAGGTGCATAGAAAGGTATCTGGCACATACTAGATATTTAATAAATATTTGTTGGCTGACTCACTGACTCCCTGGCAATCTATACTGTTAGGAGATTAAATTCACTGGGCTCTCCAAAGATCCTTTCACTTCTATAGCTGTACTGCTATGGTTCTATTACTGCTACCTAATGTGTATCCCAAAAACATATCTGAGAAACTTTCTCTTGATTGATCATATTTTGTGAAAAAAAAAAAAAAAAAAAAACCAGGCAGAAAAACAAAATATACACCAGCTCTAAGAAATGTGGATGTAAGTAAGAAATGGGAAGGGGGTTTTGAGAAACTTTCTCTTGATTGATCATATTTTGTGAAAAAAAAAAAAACAAAAAACCAGGCAGAAAAACAAAATATACACCAGCTCTAAGAAATGTGGATGTAAGTAAGAAATGGGAAGGGGGTAGAAATAAATGGATATGATACCACAATAAATGGTTTAAAAGTGCCAAAAGTAAAACATGAAAATGCCTGCTTATTTATTCAAACTCAGGTTTTATTTAGTTTCAAGTGGAATATAGTTGAATCTCTCTTAGAAAGTCAGGGTGGATTTAAAATAGTGACTAAGGCAAAGACAGCCAACTGACATTTACTATCTACTCTCCTGTCCTTCGATATCAGGAATCTTTGAGTTTTAGCTGAGCATATGGCTGCCAACTAGAGTGATTTCTCAGCTTCCCTTGCAGGTGGGTGTGACCAATGAGTTTGTGAGTGGAAGTGGGGTGTGCCATTTCTGGGTCCTGCCCCTGCAACAGGAAGGGGTATGTGCCCCCTGGGTCCTTCCTCCTTCCCCTGGCTGGAAGAGGATGAGAATGGAAGCTGCCACTTGGACCCACAGATGTTAGTCTCATGCCGAGGGTGGCAGAGTTACCCTTCCAGCCCTCCACCCCTTCTCTTCAGCCTACACCAGGAAAGAGAAATAAACATCTCTCTTCTGTAATGACCATGTCAGAAGTATCTGAGTATCTGTTTTAAATAGATACTCAGACTCAAAGATTTAAACTGGCCATAATTGACCCAGTTTACTCTTTAAAACTTTTATTTTTATCTAAGTTGCATACACACATAATTTAAAGGAAGCCCTGAGGGCCAGCAGAGCAATGCCAGACATGCTTCCCCAGTGGGAAATGCCCTCACAACATAGCCTACCAGAGGCTAGTTTCCATTGACCCCACCAAAGTGGTAACTTAGTGCAAGAGAAGGAGATCCACAGGGGTAGATGTGAAGGACTCCCTGGCCTAGAAGCCCCATGTTTAAATTGGAACCAACATCTCTTGGGCATAGCTTCTAGGTCCATACAAGGGACATGCCCATTGATAAGAGGCACCAAATCCAGGAAAGCCCAATGCTCTGGTTTCCCGCTAGTTATTCTCCTGGTCAAGATGCAGCATACTAATAAAGAGTTGTTCTATATAAGCAATGTTGCCTGATAATACAACTGATAATCCACCTTTATCAAGCTACTAGGGGAAGAGCCAGAAAGTTACGCCAAGGTCAATTTCCCAGTAAAGGATAGAGGATTGTTAACCCTTTAGTACACATCTTGCTTATGCTCACTGCATTTTGGCATCTCTTTGATACAGCACCTTGCTTGCACCCTAATTAATACAGTGATATGCTGTCCCATTCCAAATTACCATTAGAATCCTTATGAATAATACAGAGACAAAGACATACATAAAACACTGTAATATAAAAGTATTACTATGCAGAATCAGGAGTAAATTCTCCAGACTGCAGTATTAAGAAACGCATATCTATACTATATTCTGTGTAAAAGAATGGCCTGGGGGGATTAGGAGGCATTTGAGTGCATTAATTCATTCCCATTGCCTGCACAAGGCTGAAGCTGCCAGCAGCACCCTGACAAGAAACCACGCTCTTGTTTTATGTTTGGAGTGAGGGTTTGGGTATCAGATGCTGCTGCAGCTCAGGCAAAGTGGTGTTTGCTGGCTCAGCTTCTTGGAGTTGGGTGACCTGTCAGTCCCACAGCTTCTTCAGATCATTCAAATCTTCCCTCAGCTTCCCTGAGTCCTGAGCCACGTGCATACATAGCCCAGTGATGAAAGGCTCCGGCTTCTGCTGCAATTTTGGGGGGTTGAAGCCTTGGAAAGGAGAGAGGCCAATGCAGGTACCAGTCCAAGCTCATGAGCTCTGCTCATCCTGTGACTTCCAGTTTGACCTTGTTTTCTCCACTTCCTGTCCATCTTTCCTTCCCAACTGCCTACCCTGCTGCCTTTGGGCCCCAGCTCCAGATGTAAAGCTGAAAGACTCACTAGACTACATAACGAGCTCCCACAATGGCAGAAGGTCAAATCCTCTAATAAACCCCTTTCCTGGTAGCTCTGTTTCTCTGACTGAACCTTGCCAGATACAGGGCTGAAGGACCCAGCAGATACAACCATGATCAATGTGTCAGTGCTAGATCAGAGTGATGCAGAAGGCTTTGCAAGCTCTGATAGGAACATTGTAGTGGAGGCCCCTGGGTATTGGAGCCAAGTCTATAGAAGACTTAGTCACAGCACCACCTAGAAGAAAACACCTCTCAAGATTTGGAAGTTTACATTCTGAACCAGTGACTAATATTCAGGGCTGTTTTCCTTGGGAATTTTGGGTCAGGGGCCCAAGTAGCAGTGGGCCTTCTCACTATTAAACCTAATGATTTTGCTCTCCCTCCCTGTGAATTTGGCTCTGTCAGTCCAGAGATCTTACTACTGGTGAGAAGAATGATTCTATCAAGGGTACAATAATGGTTCCAGAAATCAAAATCTGAGGGTGCTTCCTCTCCATTTTGGGCTCCTCATGCCACTAAACTAAAGGCAGAAATGGGATTCCAATGTGCCCAGGGTTGTTGATGATGATTTTCAAGGGTAAAAGGGATTTATAATAATGGCGCACAGGCTGCCATCTGTCCATGACTTTGTGTACATGAGGCACAGGTGGACAGAGTCCTGCAGGGAGAACACAGCCTGGCAAGCAGACTGCAGAAATTTTCTCATCTGCAGTCTTATACTTCTAATTTACTTATTTTGCCTAATTTCATTGTATAAGCTTGAATGCAATGTTAAATGGTGTCCTTGTCTTATTCCTGACTCTAAGAGGATTGCCCTCATTCGTTTACCATTAAGTACGACTGGTAAACTCCATAAGCTCTATTTCAAAAAACGTCTGAGATGCTGACTACTTCCAACCACCTCCTCAGTTATCATTCTGGTTCAAGCTACTTGAACCACTTGGTGTATTGCTCTAGCCTGCTAATTGGTCTTCCTGCATCCACCAGTGCTTTCCTAAATTCTGCTCAACATAGCAGCTAGAGTGATCCTATTTAAATGAAAATCAGATTATTTCAGAATAAATAATCTTCACTCAGAACCTACTATTGGCTTCCCAGCCCATGCAGAGCGAAAGACAAAGTTCTCACAAGGTGCGGCAAGGCTGGGGATGCCCCTTTTAGATCTACCCTCAAGGAAGAATTCACTGTCCTGTGGCAAGGAGTGTGGTTAGCTGACAGCCTCCAGTGTGGTTGGCTCCTTCAGAGTGGCCTTGGCTATCTAGCCAAGACCATGCTCTTTGAGGGGTGGCCTCCAACTAACTGTGTGAGCAAAGAGATGGTACAAGGGTATAGACATTTCTGCCCAAGGCAGGCCTCTTCTAATGGACGATCCTTGCTCTGGAGTTCCCCAGAGAGTTTGCAGTTTACATAATGGCCCCTGCCCAGTCCTTTCATAGGCATTACACCCTAATAAACCTTTGCACTCGTAATTCCATGTCAGCATCTGCTTCTGGAAGATGAGTCCCTAGAACCTCCAGCACTCTCCCCCATCTCTGCTGCAGCCACACTGCCTCCTTGTCATTCCTCAAATAGGACAGTCTTGCCTCAGAACCTGCATGCTCAGCATGTCCTCTGCCTGTAGCCACCTTCTCCAGATATCTGCACATCACACCTCCTCATAGCCTTTGGGGCTGTACCCTTCTCTGATTCTCTGTTTAAAATGGCACACAGACCGCATTACATACACTCACCCTATCCCACTTCCCTGTTTTATTTTCTCTAGAGCATCTATCACCACTGAATATATTACATGTTCTACTGTTTATCTGTTTATTTTCAATCTCCCCCACCCCACTAGAATGTAAGCTTCATAAGGCTTCTGTTTCTTTCCCCCTTTTTAAAAATTTGTTTTTCAGCATCTAGAAAAATACTGGGTACCCACACGTGCTACAACCAATGGAGAAATGCTTTCCGCCTTGCTTCTTCCTTCTGTTCCTTCTAATTTTGTATAGGTTTGTGCAATGCTTTCTTTCCCTGGTTTGTTCCCTGAGTTGTGCCAGTTCCCATTTCCCCTCTTCCTATTTCTGGCCACCCCCTTCTGACGTCTCTTCTCTGAGTTCCCGTATTTCCATATTGCTAATCTTCCTTGGCACTTCTATGAAATCATTTTTTTCTGAATTCATGGAGGGATGTTGAGTCACAGTTTTCATCTGTTCCAGCACCATTTTTCTGAGCGTTCTTCATTTGATGGAAAGTTTCATTGCCCCTTCACTTGTTTTTCTCATAGTATTTTTGTGTGGAAGACATATCTGCTTCTTTTTTGCTATTTACATTAGAAAGAATTGGCTTTTTCTGGGACCAGTTATCTGCAGAGGGTTTCTGCAGGACATGGCAGGGTGTGTATGGTGGGAGGAAGAGTGGGCTTGGATCAGGGTAAGATCTAAACTTTGAAATGTAAGGACTCCCTACTCCCTTGCCTTCAAATAAAGCTTCTCTTTGGGGTAGTCAGGCCATTTTTTCCCTCTTCAAACTGAATCAAGTTCAGGAAGCCTTCTGCTATCATCTCTTTTCTCCTCAGCTACTCTTCCAATGGTGGTCTCCAAGAAACATGCCCTTGTCTATCAAGGTAACACCATCACCTTGAAAAGGTTTATTTTCTGCTGTGTTTCCAGAGACCTAGCCACTCTGGGCCCCCTGGGTCCTTGCAGTGACTTTTCTCTCCACTTCCCCCATCATCCATGCTCTATTCTACCTCAGGTCAGCCCTTGGCAGTTCCCAGGTCAGTGCCATGCCCTGTCTTTAAGGAGGACTTCTGAGATTGGCTTTCTTGGTCTCCCTCACCCTTCATTACACTCTCCAGCCTCTCCTGTTCTGGCTCTGCATGGTTTTATCCAACACTCTACCTGTCTCCATGGATTTTGCCAGCACTTCCACAAAACTTGGAGTGTGTGATTTTTTTTTAACTGAAAACATATTTCTTGTTGTTCTATTTCTTTTTTGGAAAAAGAAGAAAGATTCAGAATTTAATTGTAGTCTTGTTTATACTAGAAGATTTACTTTACTTCTAACTGATTAAAATAGCATGAAATACACCCTCTCCTGCATATCACCATCCAAAATCATTCTTAGATGTAAAATAAAATTTACCTCATATTTGCTCAACTCTCGAATTAACTTTTTTTCTTTGGCAACAAATTCCTCTTCCTCTTGTTTCAATTCTAATGTAAGTTGTTCAGTCTGTGCCAAAAACTCATTGATCTCATTTTCTCTAAAACTGGTCTAATTAGGGGAAATAAATAAGGATTTATCATTTGTTTTGTAGCAGTCAGTATTACATTTTCAAACAGCCAGGTAAATTAATATTTCTGTGCATGAGACTTGGCTCTGATTTCAGGTTATATTATTTCTCAGTAACCACTGAGGGGGATCATTTTTTCCCTCCAGAGATTAATTTCTTCACCAAACAATAGCTATAAATGACATGAGGAAATGGGGAATGGGAGTAGTAGGGGATGGAGGGTAGGCAGAGGATAAATATAGGAGCTAAATAAATGATGTTTAGTCTCCTTATTTTTAGATAGTTTCCCTAAACACTATCTTCAAGTTTCAGTTACATGCTTCAAAAGCATACTCTGGAGAGAATGGCTACTTTGCTAAATTCCTATAGTTAATACACAGCAATTGGCTACATTTCTCAAGAAAGTTACATAATTCATTCTAAACATGAAATCAGCAGAAAGCAAAATACCTTTTAATAAGGTAAGGTTTAATGAAATACTGAAGAATTATTGACATGCAATATAGGGAGTAAATGCTAAGTTCCTTGAGTTCCTTTACCTCTTGTAATAATTCACTGCGTCTAAGTTCAGCATCCTGAATTTTATCTATAATTTCCTGTATTTCAGCCCTTATCATGTTGGTCCAACGTGCATGTTTTTTTAGCATACAAGCTATTTTCCACTGAGTTACAATACTAGAGATTAGAACAAAAAGAATTATCATCAAATTGACATCACAGTTTACTGAAAAGATGAAGGAATTCAAAACAAAACAAATCCTACTATGATTATATAAAATTGTGCTATTGATGATGTAGACTAGACATGTTAGCTGAAAAAATAAGACAAAACATTAACTGCCTCAATGCCATCTCTGCAAGTTGTTTCACATTAAGTTGTGTCAGTACATCCAACAGGACAGTGGACAAACCACACTTTACCTAGAGCTTGCCTCCTCTAGGTAAAGGATAGAAATGGGGAAGGCTCAGGGGTGTTTGAAAAAGAAGAGTTCCAGACAGAAATAGTAAAAGAATTACCTAAACTACTCAAAGTGCTAGTAAGAAATTTCAAGCTTCTAGGTTCTCAAATATTTCTCTCCACTATAACATAAAAAAGCTATATAACTAGAGAAGAGTAAAAATGTGCAATTGGAGTCTTAAAAATAATATTATAATAATGAAAACAATAATAAAATATAGTTATGTTTCTGCAAGTGCTTTCTAGGTCCCAGGCACTGAGCTACATACTGTACATCGATCATCTCACTTACCATTCACAGCAACCTTACAAGGCGGGTGCTACTATCATTCCTCACTTTATAGGGATGGGAGCAGAGAGATTATTAAATAACTTAGCCCCGGTCAAAGAGCCAATAAGAGGCAGAGCAAACAAAGTAGTCCATCTGTAGAGCCTGTGTACTTAACCACTCTCCTCTGTCCCTGCACATCACCTTCCTTACTGGTACACATAGGAGCATGGATGAGCAAAGAGGCACTGCACATCTTGGCAACTTTACTCTTTGGTCACTTCACATGATTGGAATGAAAAACTCTGATTTTGTTCAATGCCAAAAAAATCAAACTAACAAACACATATAGATCCAAGAAAACTCACACAATTTAATTTGGGAAAATAATTTCCTAGGACTCTAGCAAGCAACAAGCACTCTGACATCCTTCCAACTTTGGGGCACTGTTAATTAAGATAACATATACTGAGATTGGTTCAAGATGGCAGAGTAGAGGGACATGCACTCACTCCCTCTTGTGAGAGCACCGGAATCACAATTAACTGCTGAACAATCATTAACAGGAAGACACTGGAACTCACCAAAAAAGATACCCCGCATCAAAGACAAAGGAGAAGCCACAATGAGACGGTAGGAGGGGCACAAACAAAATCAAATCCCATAACCATTGGGTGGGTGACTCACAAATTGGAGAACAATTATACTACAGAAGTCCACCCACTGGAGTGAAGGTTCTGAGCCCCACGTCAGGCTTCCCAACCTGGGGATACAGCAATGGGAGGAGGAATTCCCAGAGAATCTGACTTTGAAGGCTAGCAGGATTTGATTGTAGGACTTCAACAGGACTGGAGGAAACAGAGACTCCACTGTTGAAGGGCACACACAAAGAAGTGTGCACACCAGGACTCAGGGGAAAGGAGAAGTGACCCCATAGGAGACTGAACCAGACCCACCTGCTACTGTTGGAGGGTCTCCTCCAGAGGTGGGGGGGGATGTGGCTCACTGCAGGGACAAGGACAATGGCAGCAGAAGTTCTAGGAAGTACTCCTTGGTGTGAACCCTCCCAGAGTCCACCATTAGCCCAACCAAAGAGCCTGCAAGCTCAGGTGCTGGGTCACCTCAGGCCAAACAACCAACAGGGAGGGAACTCAGCCCCACCCATCAGCAGAAAAGGGGATTAAAGTTTTACTGAGCTCTGCCCATCAGAGCAACAATCAGCTCTATCCACCACCAGTCCCTCCCATCAGGAAGTTTGCACAAGCCTCTTAGATAGACTCATCCACCAGAGGACAGACAGCAGAAACAAGAAGAACTACAATCCTGAAGCCTGTGGAATGAAAACCACATTCACAGAAAGACAGACAAAATGAAAAGGCAGAGGACTATGTACCAGATGAAGGAACAAGATAAAACCCCAGAAAAACAACTAAACAAAGTGGAGATAGGCAACCTTCAAGAAAAAGAATTCAGAATAATGATAGTGAAGATGATCCAGAACCTCGGAAAAAAAATGGAGGCAAAGATCGAGAAGATGCAAGAAATGTTTAACAAAGACTTAGAAGAATTAAACAACAAACACCTAGAAGAATTAAAGAACAAACAAACAGAGATGAACAATACAATAATTGAAATGAAAAATACACTAAAAGGAATCAATAGCAGAATAACTGAGGCAGAAGAACAGATAAGTGACCTGGACGACAGAATGGTGGAATTCACTGCCACGGAACAGAATAGAGAAAAAAGAATGAAATGAAATAAAGACAGCCTAAGAGACCTCTGGAACAACATTAAATGCAACATTCACATTATAGGGGTCCGAAAAAGAGAAGAGAGAGGGAAAGGACCCGAGAAAATATTTGAAGAGATTATAATAAAAAACTTCCCTAACGTGGGAAAGGAAATAGCCACCCAAGTCCAGGAAGCACAGAGTCCCAGGCAGGATAAACCCAAGGAGAAACACAATGAAACACATAGTAATCAAACTGACAGAAATTAAAGACAAAGAAAAACTATTAAAAGCAACAAGGGAAAAAGGACAAATAACATTCAAGGGAAGTCTCATAAGGTTAACAGCTGATTTCTCAGCAGAAACTCTACAAGTCAGAAGGGAGTGGCATGATATATTTAAAGTGATGAAAGGGAAGAACGTACAACCAAGATTAATCTACCTGGCAAGGATCACATTCAGATTCAATAGAGAAATCAAAAGCTTTACAGACAAGCAAAAGCTAAGAGAATTCAGCACCACCAAACCAGCTCTACAACAAATGCTAAAGGAACTTCTCTAAGTGGGAAAAGAAAAAGACCTACAAAAACCAAAAACTATTAAGAAAATGGTAATAGGAACATACATATCAATAATTACCTTAAACGTGAATGGATTAAATGCTCCAACCAAAAGACACAGGCTCGCTGAATGGATACAAAAACAAGACCCATATATATGCTGTCTACAAGAGGCCCACTTCAGACCTAGGGACACATACAGACTGAAAGTGAGGGGATGGAAAAAGATATTACATGCAAATGGAAATCAAAAGAAAGCTGGAGAAACAATACTCATATCAGATAAAATAGACTTTAAAATAAAGAATGTTACAAGAGACAAGGAAGGACACTACATAATGATCAAGGGATCATCCAAGAAGAAATATAACAATTATAAATATATATGCACCAACATGGACGCACCTCAATACATAAGGCAAATGCTAACAGTTATAAAAGAGGAAATTGACAATAACACAGTAATAGTGGGAGACTTTAACACCTCACTTACACCAATGGACAGATCATCCAGACAGAAAATTAAAAAGGAAACACAAGCTTTAAATGACGCAATAGACCAGAGAGATTTCATTGATATTTATAGGACATTCCATCCAAAAACAGCAGATTACACTTTCTTCTCAAGTGCACACAGAACATTCTCCAGGATAGATCACATCTTGGATCACAAATCAAGCCTTGGTAAATTTAATAAAACTGAAATCATATCAAGCATCTTTTCTGACCACAATGCTATGAGATTAAAAATGAATTACAGGGAAAAAACATAAAAAACACAAACACATGGAGGCTAAACAATACATTACTAAATAACCAAGAGATCACTGAAGAAATCAAAGAGGAAATAAAAAAATACCTAGAGATAAATGACAACGAAAACACAATGATCCAAAACCTATGGAATGCAGCAAAAGCAGTTCTAAGAGGGAAGTTTATAGCAATACAATCCTACCTCAAGAAACAAGAAACA
>NC_041224.1:141112083-141152331 GCF_002837175.3 Physeter macrocephalus
AAATTCTTAGAAAGGTATAACCTTCCAAGACTGAACCAGGAAGAAATAGAAAATATGAACAGACCAAGTAATGAAATTGAAACTGTGATTTAAAATCTTACAACAAACAAAAGGCCAGGACCAGATGGCTTCACAGGTGAATTCTATAAAGCATTTAGAGAAGAGCTAACACCCATCCTTCTCAAACTCTTCCAAAAACTGCAGAGGAAGGAACACTCCCAAACTCATTCTATGAGGCCACCATAACCCTGATGCCAAAACAAGACAAAGATACTACAAAAAAAGAAAATTACAGACCAATATCACTGATGAATATAGATGCAAAAATCCTCAACAAAATACTAGCAAACAGATTCCAACAACACATTAAAAGGATCATACACCATGATCAAGTGGGAATTATCCCAGGGATGCAAGGATTCTTCAATATATGCAAATCAATCAATGTGATACACCATATTAGCAAATTGAAGAATAAAAACCATATGATCATCTCAATAGATGTAGAAAAAGCTTTTGACAAAATTCATCACCCATTTATGATAAGAACTCCCCAGAAAGTGGGCATAGAGGGAACCTACCTCAACATAATAAAGGCCATATACAACAAACCCACAGCAAACATCATTCTCAATGGTGAAAAACTGAAAGCATTTCCTCTAAGCTCAGGGACAAGACAAGGATGTCCACTCTTGTCACTATTATTCAACATAGTTTTGGAAGTCCTAGCCACAGCAATCAGAGAAGAAAAAGAAATCAAAGGAATACAAATTGGAAAAGAAGTAAAACTGTCACTGTTTGCAGATAACATGGTACTATACATAGAGAATCCTGAAGATGCCACGAAAAAACTACTAGAGTTAATCAATGAATTTGGTAAAGTTGCAGGACACAGAATTAATGCACAGAAATCTCTTGCATTCCTATATGCTAACAACAAAGTATCAGAAAGAGAAAGTAGGGAAACAATACCATTCACCACTGCAACAAAAAGAATAAAATACTTAGGAATGAACCTACCTAAGGAGGTAAAATACCTGTACTCAGAAAACTATAAGATACTTATGAAAGAAATCAAAGATGACACAAACAGATGGAGAGATATACCGTGTTCCTGGATTGGAAGAATCAATATTGTGAAAATGACTATACTACCCAAAGCAATCTACAGATTCAATGCAATCCCTATCAAATTAGCAATGGCATTTTTTTACAGAACTAGAACAAAATATCTTAAAATTTGTATGGTGACACAAAAGACCCTGAATAGCCAAAGCGATGTTGAGGGAAAAAAACGGAGCTGGAGGAACCAGACTCCCTGTTTTCAGACTATACTACAAAGCTACAATAATCAAGACAATATTGTACTGGCACAAAAACAGAAATACAGATCAATGGAACAAGATAGAAAACCCAGAGATAAACCCAAATACCTGGTAAACTAATCTATGACAAAGGAGGCAAGGATATACAATGGAGAAAAGACAGTCTCTTAAATAAGTGGTGCTGGGAAAACTGGACAGCTACATGTAAAAGAATGAAATTATAACACTCCCTAACACCATACACAATAATAAACTCAAAATGGCTTAAAGACCTAAATGGAAGACCGGACACTATAAAACTCTTAGAGGAAAACATAGGAAGAACACTCTTTGACATAAATCACAGCAAAATCTTTTTTGACCCACCTCCTAGAGTTATGGAAATAAAAACAAAAATAAACAAATGGGACCTAATGAAACTTCAAAGCTTTTGCACAGGAAAGGAAATCATAAACAAGACGAAAAGGCAACCCTCAGAATGGGAGAAAATATTTGCAAATGAATCAATGGACAAAGGATTAATCTCCAAAATATATAAACAGCTCATGCAGCTCAATGTTAAAAAAAAAAAAACAACCCAATCCAACAATGGGCAGAAGACCTAAATAGACATTTCTCCAAAGAAGACATACAGATGGCCAAGAAGCACATGAAAAGCTGCTCAACATCACTAATTATTAGAGAAATGCAAATCAAAACTACAATGAGGTATCACCTCACACCAGTTAGAATGGGCATCATCAGACAATCTACAAACAACAAATGCTGGAGAGGGTGTGGAGAAAAGGGAACCCTCTTGGTCTGTTGGTGGGAATGTAAACTGATACAGCCACTATGGAGAACAGTATGCAGGTTTCTTAAAAAACTGAAAATAGAATTATCATATGACCCAGCAATCCCACTACTGGGCATATACCGACAGAAAACCATAATTCAAAAAGACACATGCGGGCTTCCCTGGTGGCGCAGTGGTTGAGAGTCCGCCTGCCGATGCAGGGGACACGGGTGTGATACATATATACAATGGACAGACAAATGGATAAAGAAGATGTGGTACATATATACAAGGGAATATTACTCAACCATAAAAAGGAAGGAAACTGGGTCGTTTGTAGAGATGTGGATGGACCTAGAGACTGTCATACAGAGTGAAGTAAGTCAGAAAGAGAAAAACAAATATTGAATATTAACATATATATGTGAAATCTAGAAAAATGGTACAGATGAACTGGTTTGCAAGGCAGAAATAGAGACACAAATGTAAAGAACAAACATATGGACACCAAGGGGGGAAAGCTGAGGGGGCGTGTGGGGGGGTGGGATGAATTGGAGATTGGGATTGAAATATATACACTAATATGTATAAAATAGATAACTAATAAGAACCTGCTTATAAAAAATAAAGAAAATTAAATTTTAAAAAGATAACATATACTGCTTATAATATAAATGAGTTGTTTTTTTTTTTTTTTACCATCTCTGAGTTTTTCTTTCCAGGTTATCGTTCAGGACTTTTATTTGTTTCTGATATACTTCTTTTGTTGCTCTAAAAACAAGAAAAATATATTGGATTTCGCATTTGTGGGAGCTGTTAAAATGTATAGTAGACTTTATGTATAATTCACATGCACAATAAGGCTACCATCTAATTGGGAGACAAAACAAACCTTGTGAAACAACTAAAGATTTTAGTGGCAGACTAATGGAAAGACAATTACAATTTTTGCAAGTCAAACTGATTTTGTGAGTATTGAAGCCAAGGATAGGGAAGAACGGATTTTGGCGAGGCAGTTGAGGAAAGGTTATTAGAGGATAATGTTTAATAGAGGGAGGAACATGGATTGACAGAATGGAGGTGCAATCTCACCAAGGAAAGGACATCATCATATGCAAAGAAACAGAGGAAAGGAGCAGCAAGTCAGGACTCTTGTGACTAAGGCAAACTTGCTGCATACAGAGGACATGAAGGGAAATAACACTGTGACACAGGAAGGGTTAAGGTTAACAAATTGGTGAGGAACTCTGGAGTCTAGACTGAGTTCTGATTTGCTGCTATGTATAATTTAGAAAGCCAATAAAGATTCTTGAATTAGGGATAAGTGGTAATTAAGGATGGACAATGTGCTTGTGAATCTGGGATGGAGGGAAATGTGAAGGCTGTAACAGAGGTATTAAATGCAGCTTATGTACAACTCAGTGCCTGTCTATTCTTTCAGTGAAAGATTCGATGATAATGACTTTTCTGGACTGTAAAAAAGAGAGAGTCAATTATGAACCTATTTTTCTATAGTATATTAGAAATTGGCATAGATTTGTTGTTACCATTTATTAAAAAATAAATGTAGAGGAATGAAGATTAAAATTTTCAAAGGCAACAAACATACCGATGAAGGTCATTGAGTGTGATAAGTCCTTCTTCCATATTTTGGATGTCTACTTTTCTTTCTGATAGGAAGTTTTCTTTCTGAGCTATAAATGCCAGTTGTTTCTGATTTCTACCATTAAAAAACCAGAGTAATCATATATTTAAGGTTGAAATAATCATTTTTAACTCCTCAGCATAAGAAAATATGCAACCACAAACAAGAATTTAAAAAGTAGTTTGGAAAGTTCAGTTCATGAACTGTTTATCAAATAAATTAGTAAAAATAGAAACAAAGTCTTTTTGCTAGTGGTGGCTAAATATAAATTTATGAAAATCTCTAAGCCATGAAAGGAACATTAACTGTAATAGTAACCATAAAACCATAAGCACAATTCTATAGTACTTTATCCTGCTGAGTGGGTGTGTCTCTTTTAATGAATTTATCGGTTCTGTTATTTTGTAAAAGGTGAAGGAATCAATCAGACTGACTTTGGATAGTGGTCTACCTCTTCCTAGTAGTGTGACCTTGAAAAGAGACTTCACCTGTGGATGAGCCTCAGTTTCCCTATCCATAAAGTGGGGATCACAATACCTATCTCACTGGTTTTAAGGATTAACCGAGATGTAAAGTGCCAAAGCCAATGGGCGGCATCCATGAGGCATTTTGTAAAGAGTGGTTATTTTTCGTCTCTAACTTACAGAGACAATAATGGGAAGTTTACGATTTTGTTCAAATTTCTAGACATTGATAGGAATGTGCCTGTAACAGGAAGTACTTTATCTAAGTGTCTCATCTTCTTCAAAACTGCTATGGACTGAATTGTGTCCCCCCACAAATTCATATGTTGAAGCCCTAGGCCCCAGTGAGATAGTATTTGAAGATGGGGACTTTGGGAGGTGATTAGATTTATATGAGGTCATGAGGATGGAGTCATCATGGTGAGATTAGTGCCCTCATAAGCAGAGACACCAGACAGCTCTCTCTCTCTCTCTCTCTCTCTCCTCTGTGAGGACACAGCAAGAAGGTGGCTGGCCATCTGCAAGTCAGGAAGAGAGCTCTCACCAGAACCTGACCATGCTGGCACCCTGATCTCAGATGTCCAGCCTCCAGAACTAAGGGAAATCAATTTCTGTTGTTTAAGCCTCCCAGTCTATGGTAATTTGTTATGGTAGCCCAAGCTGAAGAAGACAAAAACCAACAACAGTAGCAAATGTTTTATTGTTACAATTATTTGTCATCAGCACATTTTGTGATTCAAACTGATAACTTAGTATGGATCTTAGGAAAGTTTTTGCCTGAAGAATTCTATTAGTAGGCTATTCAACTGGATGAGACAAAATGATTGCAATAACTCTCTGCATCCTAAATGCTACAACAGTGACCATAAATTCAGCTTCACATAAGTGGGCCTGGACACCATAATTACACTTCCATGTGATTTAACTTTGAGTGTAGTAATGTATTACTACTTACATAACTCATACTTGCAAGATGTTATTCTGTAATACTCATTAGGAAAACACTGGTGAAAGCCCACTACCTGCTAAGCAAGGGACAAGATCCTGAAGATACAGTGCTGAGTAAGACAGAGAAACTGCTCTGATCTGTTCATAGTTCAGTGGGACAAAGGGATTTGTACCCAGTTGACAACACTGCAGTGACTGATAAAAAGGAATGACCTCAGAGGGATGTTCCAGAAGGATCATTGTGGTGAGAGGGAGGTTGATAAGTTAGGGGTGATAAAACAGAAAGTGGGAAGAACTTATGAGAGGCACGCCAAAGCAAAGAAGCTAAAAGGGGTGAAAAGAGTGGAGTTGGAGAGGAGGATAGGATATATTTGAGAAATATTTGAGAGGTGGAATTGACAAGCCTTGGTGCTTGAATGGAGTCCTAGTAAAAGATAGGGGTTTCCTTGAATAATTTCCCAGTCTCTGGGTTAGGGGATTGTGTCAGTGACAAAACCTTTTTCTGAGAAAGGAAATGTAGGTGCAAAGCCAGTTTCTGATGAAGGTAGATCTCATAGTTTCTCTAGGCAGTCTCATGGGGTAAAAGCATGATTATTCTTTCAAGAATCTGATTTAGAAATAAAAATAATAGATTTGGCGTTTATGGATTTGATCTGACCCATATGAGGAAAGCATTATTCAGTATATATAGAGGCGCATTAGGAGTGTATTTACAATTGGGTAAAGAACATTTCATTGTTATCAATAGATTTTAAACTAGGATAAGCTTAAGTGGAGAAGCAACCCATAACTAAAGCATGTTGAGTCATGTATGGATTATGGATAGAAAACATACTCAGAATAAATTTTCTGTTTCTGCATAAAAACTTTATCCTCCTCATTTAAGACAATCTTATATTGTCTCGTAACAGTATTCAGTTTCTCTCGTAGATCTTTGTTCTCGAAATGACATTTGTGTAGCTTTTCAGCCATCTAGAAAAAAAAGGAATTGAAGTAGAGGATTTGTTTCACAGCTCTTTTGGTGGGCAACTCTCTAGAGCACTGGGTATATTACTTAACATACAATGACTATGCCTTAAATGTTGAGTGATCTAATTTTATATCAAATATGTAATTGTACATTTTGGCGCCTCTTCTATAAGTTATGACAAATGTGTAGAAAGGTAGTAAACACTGATGCCATAAAGCAAAGTAATAAACCATAGTAAAGTAGTAAACCATAAAGTAATAATTGATATTGAAATAAGAATTGGGATTAATAAACTGGGATCATTCAACAAGATCTTTATGTCCTTTTCCCAGTAGATAAACTACACCAGGGAAAAGAAAATGTAACATCCATAGGAACTCTTGTTCAAAACCTCTTTGACTGGATATCATGCTTAACTTTTGTTAAATATTTCTATTCAAGGACAAAAGATAGTACCCATTAGTGTTCTGAATGAGGTAAGAACTTTGTGCTTGGATGTCTCTACTGAATTGCTTCAAATGAGGTAAGAAAGTTAGGTTAGGTAGGAATGTGGGCTAAGGATCACTAAAATAGATGGATGAAAATAGTTCTTAAAAGTATTGCAGAGGGGCTTCCCTGGTGGCGCAGTGGTCAAGAATCTGCCTGCCAATGCAGGGGACATGGGTTTGAGCCCTGGTCTGGGAAGATCCCACACGCCGCAGAGCAACCAAGCCCTTGCGCCACAACTACTGAGCCTGCACTCTAGAGCCTGCGAGCCACAACTGCTGAACCCACCTGCCACACCTACGGAAGCCCGTGCTCCTAGAGCCCATGCTCCGCAACAAGAGAAGCCACTACAATGAGAAGCCTGCGCACCACAACGAAGAGTAGCCCCCGCTCGCCACAACTAGAGAAGCCCGCGCGTAGCAACAAAGACCCAACGCAGCCAAAACTAAATAAATAAAATAAATAAATTTATTTTTTTAAAAAGTGTTGCAGAACTAACAAGATAATGAGGAATTAGTAAGCCTAATTCTACAAGAAAGCAAGAATCCAGACTGGTAAACCTAGCACTGAAAACTCCTTTTACTCTGAGGACATTTACTGATATAGAAGAAGCCACTTGGAATCTGAGATTTGGTTCTCTTACATGACAAGGGGGAAAAAAGTCAACACTTAGAGCTCATCCAGGTGTTATGCCTGATAAACCTCCTGCCACATTAGTCTGGGATTCCAAAGAGCTTCACCCTCTGAAGAAGAGTGAATTAGAAGCTAACAAGCCATGGTCCAGCCTGACTTAGATCACCAGGGAACCTAAAGGTGGATTAAGGAGGTTTGGGATTGTTAACATCCCAGATATCTGACAGAAGTGAATGAAATCTGTTCCTGAGAAATGCACTGTCATCCTAGACCTCAAATTGTTTCTACAAACACCTTTTTTGAAGTACAATGTCCAGTGTACAGTTTTCCAACAGAAGGAAACAAGACAGCATGAACAAAAATTGGCAGAAACAATAGATGACAGAACCAGTCTTACAAAAATACCAGGTATTGGAAATAGACACTGAAATATAAAAATACTGTATTTATTATGATCAAAGAATACTAGACATGCTTGAAAAATATGGCAAGGAATTGGAAACAATAAAGAGCAACAAAGCAGATTTGAAAATTACCAGTTGAAAAATACAATAACCAAAATTAAGAATTGAAATAAGACCATTCTGCCCAGAATGCAGCAGGGGTAGACAAAAAGTAGAAAATAGAGAAGAGCGAGTAAGATACAGACAGGATATTTTATTAGTACACATAATTGTGTTCATATAATTGGAGTCTCAGAAAAAGAGGAAAAAGCATGGGACAAAAGAAATATGTGAACAGATAATGGCTAAGAATTTTGCAGAACTTACAAAATACAGCAACTCACAGATTTAAGATGCCCAATAAATCCCAAGCAGGATAAATAAAAAGAAAAACTTGGACATATCATAGTGAAATTGAATAACTAGGTCAAAGGGAACAAAAAAGACCTAAGATAAATGAAAGACATGCTGTGTTCATGGATTGGAAACTTCAATATTGTTAAAACATAAAATCCTCCCCAAATTGATCTATAGATTTAATTCAACCCCAATCAAAATCCAAACAGGCTTTTGGGCAGGACTTAACAGACTGAAATTCAAAGGGCCAAGAATAATGGAAGCAATCTTGTAGAAGAACAAAGTTGAAGGATTTTTACTACTAAGTATAAAGGCTTATTTTAAAGCTACTAATTAAGAGTGTATGGTTTTAATGTGAGAAGAGATTAAGTTCAAATGAATAAAATAGATGCTACAGATTCACACACATATTTATGATATATTTATGAGCCACAGTTGATTTATGACAAAAGTGCCACTGAAATACAGTGGAGGAAAGTACTGACTTTTCATTTAATAGTGCTAGTTAATTGGACAATCTTATGTGAAAGTATGAATCTGGACTACCATTTCATAGAACACACACACACACACACACACACACACACACACATTCCAGACAGCTTGCAGTCCTTAACGTGACAAAGCAAACACTAAAGCTTCTACAAGATTATGTAGGAGAATATCCTCAAGACACAGGACACAAAAAGCATAAGCCAAAAAGGAAAAGATTGATAAACTATACTTCATTAAAATTAATAAACTACATTTATCAAAAGACAGATATGCACATGAAGACTGTACACTTACAGTAAATATTCTGTTCTGTATATGTGTAATATTTCATCATAAAAGTTAAAGTTAGGGGCTTCCCTGGTGGCGCAGTGGTTGCACGTCCGCCTGCCGATGCAGGGGTCACGGGTTCGTGCCCCGGTCCGAGAGGATCCCACATGCCGCGGAGCGGCTGGGCCCGTGAGCCATGGCCGCTGAGCCTGCGCGTCCGGAGCCTATGCTCCACAATGGGAGAGGCCACAACAGAGGAAGGCCCGCATACCACAAAAAAAAAAAAAAAAAAAAAAAAAAAAAGTTAAAGTTAGAATAGAATTTTGTGTCATTGTTGAACTTGTTTCCTATAACTCATGAGAATTAAGATTGGATGTCAGGAAGAGTTCAGTTTTTAATCCAACACTTATTTGTGGTCTTTTCGACGATAGCCATTCTGACAGGTGTGAGGTGATATCTCATTGTGGTTTTGATTTGCATTTCCTTGATGATTGGTGATGTTGAGCATCTTTTCTTGTGCTTGTTTGCCATCTGTATGTCTTTGGAAATATGTGTATTCAGATCCTCTGCCCATTGTTTAATCAGGTTGTTTTTTAGATGTTGAGTTGTATGAGTTCTTTGCATATTTTGAATATTAACCCCATGTCAGATATATTGTTTGCCAATATCTTCTCCCATTCAGTACGCTGTCTTTTTGTTTTATTAATAGTTTTCTTTGCTGTGCAAAAGCCTTTTAGTTTGATGTAGTCCCATTTGTTTATTTTTGCTTTTGTTTCTACTGCCTGAGGAGACATACCCAATAAAAATCACTAAGACTGTTGTCAGAGTGTACTGCCTATGTTTTCTTCTAGGAGTTTTATGATTTCAGGTTTTACATCTAAGTCTTTAACCCATTTTGAGTTGATTTTTGTATATGATGTGAGGAAGTAGTCCAATTTGATTCTTTTGCATGTAGCTATCCAGTTTTCCCAACATTATTTATTAGAAAGGCTATCTTTTCCCCATTGTATATTCTTGCCTTCTTTGTCATAGATTAATAAACTATATATGCAGGTTTAGTTCTGTGCTATCTATTCTGTTCCATGATCTATGTGTCTGTTTCTGTGCCAGTACCATACCATTTTGATTACTGTAGATTTGTAGTATAGTTTGAAATCAGAAAGTGTAATACCTCCAGCTTTGTTCTTCTTCCTCAAGATTGTTTTGGCTATTCAGGGTCTTTCGTGTTTCCATAAAAATTTTAGATTTATTCCAATTTTGTGAAAAATATCACTGGAATTTTAATAGGGATTGGATTGAATCTGTAGATTGTCTTGGGGAGTATGGTTATTTTAACAATTTTAATTCTCCCAATGGTAAAATATATATCTTTCTATTTGTGTCATATTCAAATTTTCATTAATGTCTTATAGTTTTCCGAGTACAGGTCTTTTACCTCCTTAGTTAGATTTATTCTTAGATATTTTATTCCTTTGAATCAATTATAAATGGAATTGTTTCTTTAATTTCTCTTTCTGATAGTTTGTCATTAGTGTATAGAAATGCAACAGATTTCTGTACATTAATTTTGTATCCTGCAACTTTACTGAATTCACTGATGAGCTCTAGTGTTTTTTTTTTTTTGGTGGTGGCTTTGGGATTTTCTATGTATAGTATCATGTCATCTGTAAACAGTAACAGTTTTACTTCTTCCTTTTCCACTTGGATTCTTTTTCTTGTCTGAAAAAGACTGTGACTAGGATTTCTAATACTATGTTGAATAAAAGGGGTGACAGTGGGCAGCCTTATCCTGTTCTTGATTGTAGAAGAAATACTTTCAACTTTTGACCTTTGAGTATGATTTTAGCTATGACCTTGTTGTATATGGCCTTTATTATGTTGAGGTATGTTCCCTCTACACCCACTTTATTGAGTTTTTTTTCATAAATGGGTGCTGAATTTTGTCAAAAGCTTTTTCTGATCTATCGAAATAATCATATGATTTTTTAAAATTTTTATTTATTTATTGTTTATTTATTTATTTTTGGCTGCATTGGGTCTTTGTTGCTGTGTGTGGGCTTTCTCTATTTGCAGCGAGCGGGGGCTACTCTTCATTGCAGTGCACAGGCTTCTCATTGCATTGACTTCTCTTGTTGTGGAGCACAGGCTCTAGGTGCTCAGGCTTCAGTAGTTGTGGCACATGGGCTCAGTAGTTGTGGCTCGCGGGCCCTAGAGTGCAGGCTCAGTAGTTGTGGCACATGGGCTTAGTTGCTCCGTGGCATGTGGGATTTTCCCAGACCAGGCCTCGAACCCATGTCCCTGCATTGGCAGGCGGATTCTTAACCACTGCACCACCTGAGAAGTCCCAATCATATGATTTTTATTTTCAATTTAATAAAGTGGTATATCACATTGATTGATTTGCAGATACTGAACTATCCTTGCATCCCTGGGATAAATCTCACTTGAGCATAGTGTATGATCCTGTTAATGTATTATTGAATTCAGTGTGCTAATATTTGTTGAGGATTTTTGCAACTATGCTCATCAGTAATTTTGGCCTGTAATATTCTCTTTTTTTGTGGTATCTTTGTCCAGTTTTGGTATCAGGATGATGCTGGACTCATAAAACGGGTTCTTAAATTTTGGGGGGAGAGTTTAGGAAGGATAGGCATTAACTCTTCTTTAAATGTTTGGTAGAATTTACCTGTGAACCTGTCCAATCCTGGACTTTTTTCATTGAAAGTTTTTGGGTTTTTTTTCTGATTCATTTTCATTACTGGTAATTGGTCTGTTCATATTTTCTATTTCTTCCTGATTCAGTCTTGGCAAATTGTACATTTCTAGGAATTTATTCACTTCTTCTAGGTTTTCCATTTTATTGACATATTATTGTTTGTAGTAATCTCTTATGATCCTTTGTATTCCTGTGGTGTAGGTTGGAACTTCACTTCTGATTTTATTGATTTGAGCCCTCTCTCTTTTTTTCTTGATTAGTCTAACTAAAAGTTTATCAATTTTGCTTATCTTTTCAAAGAACCATCTCTTAGTTTCATTGATCTTTTCTATTGTTTCATTTTTAAGTCTCTATTTCATTTATTTCTGCTCTGGTCCTTATTATTTTTTTCCTCTTACTTTGTTTTGTTTGTTCTTATTTTTCTAGTTCCTTTAGATGTAACGTTAGGTTGTTTGTTTGAGATCTTCCTTCTTTCTGAAGTAGGCCTGTATCACTATAAACTTCCCTCTTAGAACTGTTTTTTCTGTGTCCCATAGATTTTGAATCATTGTGTTTCCATTTTCATTTGTCTCCAGGTATTTTTAAATTTCCTCTCTGATTTCTTCAGTGACCCATTGGTTGTTTAGTAGCATATTGTTTAGCTTCCACATGTTTGTGTTTTTTGCAGGGTTTTGTTTTGGTTTTGGTTTTGTAGTTGATTTCTAGTCTTATACACTGTGGTCAGAAAAGATGCTTGATATGATTTCAATTTCTTAAACTTGTAGACTCTTTTTTGTGTCCTAGCATATGATCTATCTTAGAGAATGTGCCACGTGCACTTGAAAAGAATGTGTATTCTGCTGCTTTCGGAGGGAATGCTCTCTCTATATATATCTGTTGATTCCATTAGTCTAATGTGCCACTTAAAGCCATTGTTTCCTTATTGATATTCTGTCTGGATGATCTGTCCATTGATATAAGTGAGGTGTTAAAATCCCCTACTATTATTATGTTACTGTCAATTTCACCCTTTATGTTTGTTAATATTTGTTTTATGTATTTAGGTGCTTCTATGTTGGGTGCATATATGTTTACAATTGTTATTTCTTGTTGGATTGATCCATTTATCAGTCTATAATATCCTTCTTTGTCTCTCGTTACAGTCTTTGCTCTAAAGTCTATTTGTCTGATATAAGTATTGCTACCCCAGCTTTCTTTTTGTTTCCATTTGCACTGAACACCTGTTTCATGCCCTCACTTTCAGTCTGTGTGTGTTTTAGATCTGAAGCTACTCTCTTATAGACAGCATATAGAGAGATTTTTTTTTTTTAATCTGTCAGCCACTCTATGTCTTTTTTATTTACTTATTTATTTTTTGCAGTACGCGGGCCTCTCACTGCTGTGGCCTCTCCCATTGTAGAGCACAGGCTCCGGACGCGCAGGCTCAGCGGCCATGGCTCACAGGCCTAGCTGCTCCACAGCATGTGGGATCTTCCCGGACCGGGGCACGAACCCGTGTCCCCTGCATTGGCGGGCGGACTCTCAACCACTGCGCCACCAGGGAAGCCCCCACTCTATGTCTTTTGATTGGAGTATTTAGTCCATGTACATTTAAAGCAATTATTAATAGATATGTACTTATTAACATTTTGTTGGCTGTTTTCTGGTTGTTTTGGTAGTTCTTTTTTGTTCATTTTTTCTTCTTTTGTTCTCTTCCTTTGTGATTTGATTACTATCTTTACTGTTATGTTTGGATTCATTTCTCTCTTATTTGTGTGCATCTATTATAAATTTTTGGTCTGTGGTTACCATGAAGTATATATATAACAACTTTTATATATATGTGATTAAGTTGATGATCTTAAGTTTGAACACATTCTAACAACCCTGCATTTTTATGCGCCCCCACCACATTTAATGTTTTTGACATCATATTGTCCATCTTTTTATTTTTTTATCCCTTAACTACTTATTGTGGATATAGATGATTTTACTACTTTTGTCTCTGACATTCCCACTAGCTTTTATAAGTGGTTGACCTTTACTCTATGTTTGCCTTTACCAATGAGATTTTTCCTTTCATAATTTTCATATTTCTAGTTGTGGTCTTTTCTTTTCCATTTAGAGGAGTCCCTTTTATGTTTCCTGTAAAGTAGGTTTAGTGCTACTGAACTCTTTTAGCTTTTGCTTGTCTGTAAAACTCTTTATCTCTCATTGAAATCTGAATGATAGCCTTGCCAGGTAGAGTATTGGTTGTAGGTTTTTTTCTTTTCATCACTTTACATATATCATGCCACTTTTTTCTGACCTAAAAAGTTTCTGCTAAAAAGTCAGCTGATAGCTTTGTTGGAGTTCCCTTGTACACAGCCAGTCACCTTTCCTTTGCTGCTTTTAAGATTCTTTATCTTTAATTTTTGCCATTTTAATTACAATGTGTCTTGATGTGGTCCTCTTTGGGTTCATCTTGTTTGGGAATCTCTATGCTTCTTGGACTTAGATATCTGTTTTCTTTCTCAGGTTAGAGAAGTTTTCAGCTACTATTTCTTGAATTATGTTCTCTGCCCCTTCCTCTCTCTCTTCTTTCTGGGACCCCTATAATGTGAATATTAATACACTGATGTCCCAGAGGTCTCTTAAACTATCCTTATTTTTTAAAAATTCTTTTTTCTGCTCAGCTTAGGTGATTTTCACTATTCTCTTCCATTTTTCTGACCAAATCTTTAAACAATTACTGTGAATGATCATGATTATTATTAGTTAATAAGAATGCTACTTTTGGAAAATTTCACATTTTTCACATATACTTAAAATGTTAACTAAAAATTAATTATAATCTTAAAGCCATCATTTCTGTCTTCCTACCTGTTTTATCTTCAGCAGTAATTCATTTTTTTCAAAATTAGATGCATCATCCAGTTTTTCCTTGTTATTCCTAAAGAAAAGCCTATGAACAAAGGAAGCCAAATAAGTTCCTATTAGGACATGTTTTCCAGCAAAGCCACATTTACTTATGACATCAGAAACTTCCAGTCCCCATCTCCCTATGCAATATATTTATTTACAATTCATTAAAATAAACAAAATTTTTACTCCTTTGAATTGATGTATTAATACTTCATTTATTTATATATTAATTTAAGAAGCAATTTTTGAACACCTACACTCTGGGAGATACAGCACAAAGTCTCTACCCTCATGGAAATTACACTCTAGTGGAGTAGACAGAATATAAGAAAGTTATAAAAAATATACATATATTTCAGATAGCGTTAAATGCTCCAAAGATCACAAAGTAGGGAAAAGGATAGAGAAATCCTGAGAGTGAGGATGGTACTGTAGACAGGTGATTAGGGAACACTTCTTGGGATAACTTGTGAAAGACCCGAAGGATGAGAAGGAGCCAGATATGTGAAGATCTTAAGGAACAGCTTTTCATATAGAAGGAACAGCAGGTGATAATATCCTGAGATAGGAACAAGCTTGGTGTATTGAATATTTGATGAAGACAGGAGTGTGAGAAGGCTGGAGAGTTAGACACAGTCCAGATCATGCAGGGTCTTGATGACAAGGTAGAAGTTCAGATTTTATTTTGAAGGGAACTAGGGGAGGATTTTTTTTTTTTTTTTTTTTTTTTTTTGTGGTATGCGAGCCTCTCACCGCTGTGGCCTCTCCCGTTGCGGGGCACAGGCTCCGGACGCGCAGGCTCAGCAGCCGTGGCTCACGGGCCCAGCCGCTCCGCGGCATGTGGGATCTTCCCGGACCGGGGCACGAACCGGCGTCCCCTGCATCGGCAGGCGGACTCCCAACCACTGCGCCACCAGGGAAGCCCAGGGGAGGATTTTTTAAGGAAAGGAGTGACATGAACTGATTCACATCTTGTAAAAATGACTCTGGCTACTTAGTGGAGAAAGACAATAGTATAGGAAGATAGACTATGTAGAAGTCTATGGCAGTGGTCCAGAAGAGATAATGGTGGCTCAGATTAAGGTTGTAGTGGTGGAGCTGGTGAGAAATAGTTGGACTCAGGATATATTTTAAAGATGAAGGCAACAGGACATGCTTTGGATTTGGCTGGAGTTAGAGTTGGGTTAGGGTTAGGTTAGTTGGTTAGCTGGGTTAGGGTTAGGTAGTAAGGAAAACAGGAATGGTGGATGACTCCTAGTTTTTTGGCTGGAGTAACTAGGTAAATAGTGATATGGAAGACTAAAGAAAGAGCTATTTCAAGGAGATGGGAAATTAAGAATTCTGTTTAGGACATGTATATTTGAGATATCCTCCAAGTGGAAAGGTCAAATAAGCTGTAGACTATATGCAGTTAGAGGTCAGGGCTGGATATAAAAATATGGAAGTCATTGGGGTACAGAAAGTATGAGACTGAATGAAATTACATATGGAGAGTACGAGTAGAGAATAGAGAACAGTGAAGGGCTGAGAACTCCAAAAGTTAGAGACAGAAAGAAGAACTGGAACAAGTAAAGGGTCCTGAGAAGAAGCAGTGTAGCAAATGAAAAAAGAGAATGTGATGTTTGGGAAGCCAAGTGAAGAAAGTATATCAAGAAGATGAAAGTAAGCATCTGTGTCAAATTCTATAAAGAATTTTAAAACTTTGAGGAATAGATCAGATCACTAAAATTTGGCAGGATGAAAGTCATTGGTAACCTTGACAATTTTGAAACCATGTCAGCCCTTTTAAAAAAGCATCTATAATTTTTACGGCCTCTTGCACTACAATGACAAGTATATACTTTGGGTCACAAATTGGATGTCATTTATATACAATATTTAGCTTCCAATTCCCCACTTCCCATGTGTTGATAACCAGCTGAATGACAAAAAAAGTCATAGCAATTTAGAAAGATAGGCACTGATTTGCCTTTATTATGCAAATACATCATGCTGGATATCAATAAGAGCAAAGAAGAAGGATTAAACTAGCAATGCCTCCCGTGGATCTGTGAAGAATTTGAGGTACCCTTAACTGTCCAAATATAGAATTTAAACTTGGAGTTGAGTAATTTTTGTTTTCCCTCAATATTTTGACCTCAAAATAGATAATGAACTTGCAAGTTAACGATTTCATGGTCAGTGGGATGGGGGAAGTTAAGACTAATAGATTAATAGGAAGATGAGTTATATAAATTATTTTAGTTTCTTGTATAATTTATTCTTAAAGAATCTTATAGAATATTATAAAACAACACTGTTTGATTCTTCAAATCCACCAAACAAGAACTGAGCTGCCTCTCCCTACCTCCAAAGATAGAGAAAAGGAGCTGAGAAAATAAAAATACAGAGAATTTTCTTTTAATTTGCCAAGTTATAAAGAGGAAAAAGTAAAGTTTTATTAATAAAAAGGGGGGGACTTATATCCTCAATCACCAAATTAATCAAAAGCACTTTTCCTCAGTGAGGTTCCACATGAAAACCCTTGAAAAGCTGGGACTGAAAAAAAAAAAAGATGAGCCATTCAAAATGAAAGATCAATGAATCCCCATTTTTATCTTGAACATACATTTAAAACCAGTTAGCTAACATGAAGACTGCTTATAAATAAAACTTTATCAGTGTTTCAAGGCTTTTAATCAGAAGTCCTAGAAATAAGTTAAGAGCTAATCTATATTTTCCACTATGATTCTTTGCTTAGTTTTTTTTTTTTTTTTTTTTTTTTTGCGTTACGCGGGCCTCTCACTGTTGTGGCCTCTCCTGTTGCGGAGCACAGGCTCTGGACGTGCAGGCTCAGCTGCCATGGCTCACGGACGAACCCATGTCCCCTGCATCGGCAGGCGGACTCTCAACCACTGCGCCACCAGGGAAGCCTTCTTTGCTTAGTTTTTAAGAGATAGATATCAACTAAAATTATAGAATCACTTTCAAAGAAAAAGATTTTTTATTCTGATTTTTAATTGTTGTATTACTTGAGCTTTCCAATTTTAAATCTGGTACTGAGTATAAGGATTATTGCATATTTTATGGACTGTTGATGATAGAGTAGAATTGTGCTGTGCAGTTGTTATTTTAGAAGATATAATTTTAATCCCAATACATTCAAATCTATGTAGAAATGAGCCATACTGTAACAGGATCCCACATGTGAAATTACTTGTCTTTTGGGAAATCTGCTCAGACCACAATTTGTCTTTTAAACTGTCAGTAAACCCTGGGGATAAGCCCATAAGCCATGTTTATATTAAAAGACCCCACCTTCCTATCCAGAGCTGAGCCAAACAGCTTTTGATTGGAAATCTGGGAATTCTCCTGGGAGAGAATCTGTTGGTCAATCTCTAAAGATAGATGGATCTGTGACAGGTAAACTCAGAGGGTTTGGAATGGCCATGCTTAGCCACGGACTCACCAGGAAGAGAACACAGCATGTAGATAAAAGAGAGAATCGCAGAAGGAAGCAAACACTAGGCCTTGAGACAGATGGAATATTTCCTTATGTTTCTGGTTTCAGTTCCATGGTAAAAGTTTTTGCCTTGAGGCTTCCCTGTATTTTCTCAATAAGTTCTGCAAGTCCCCCTTGACTAAGAACAACAACTGTAGCAGCATGGTTAGGTGAGTTGTAGCCCTATGGCAGTGCCTTCCTCCAGGAGCGTATTTGCAGGGAGTAAGGAACTGAAATAAGGATAGTACACACCCCAAATTCCCTCCCTTTTCCTAAACTAACCACATCACCCTCAATTTTTTCTCTTGATCATCTGAAAGACTGGTTAATTTCAAAATGAAGAGGTGATTCTATAAAGCTGACAATCACACAAATTTTAGTAAAATAAGAGAATAATTTTCATCTAATATTAAATAAAAAAATATTTTTAATGAAAGGAACATAACATCTAGAAATGCTTCTGTAAAGATAAAGTATTATACTTACATTTTATCCTCCAGGATCTTACAGGATTTCTTCATGTCTTGAACCTGTTGTTCCCAATGTCTTACTGATTCTTGTAGTCGTGATGTCTCTAAATTGTGATCACTAAGAACCTGTTGAAAATTCAAAAAATTGGGGCATTCAATCATCATCAAATGATTCATGACAGAAGTCCAATTCACTAAATATTCATGTATCATCCATTCAACTTTTACACTGGGGGTGTCCTTTAGTTAAAATAAAAAGCAATCATTATACTGCTTGTTTCTTTATAAAACAAACTGAGACAGAAATAATCTTGAAATCATCAGAAAACAAAATTTGGGAGGGAGAGAAACCAATTATAGCAATAGAAATGTGAAAACTATAAAAACAGCTTCCAAGACATGAATTCACCTTGACTACCATTTAAAAAAATTAAATATACATTTTCATAATTGTTTTCAAAATGTTATTCCAGGATACTAGAATGAGTATTATAAAAAGAAAAGTCAAAACAAATTGGGTCTTTCGCCTTAGTTGATAGCTATGTCCACGTTGCAAAGATTTTTTTCTTAATATTTAATCAGTAATTTGGAAATGGAAAAATTGGGTACTATGAAAAAATGTTAGCATGATTAAAAAGGAAATATGGATGGAGAAAATTCATAGTGAACATATTTTTACAACACAGTTTTGGAATAAAGAAAAGGGAAAGCAAACTTATCAGAGCTTGGGTCTGCATTTCAGCTTGTGAGGGAAAGTGGAGCTGACAGAAAAGCTGATCAAACAAATTCCCTTGCTCTCTAGCACAGAGCTACCATGGACAGATTATTTAGAGCCACCTAACCCTGCACATCAGCGTGGGGTCAGAAAAACACCTGTCGGGGGTATAGAGGTGCTTTCAGTCATGCCAGGTGAGACAGGTGGGTGAAAGCCCTCCAAACTATTTTTTTTCCTCTAAAGCACTCATATGACTGAATTTGTGGGCTATAAGTAGTTCCAGAGTTAACAGGAGTCTGAAATCCTAGATATGCCATCAAAAACTAGCAGAATGTCCAAAGAACTCTGACCAATAATCAGGATTAGTGACTATACACTGAAGGCCCATCCTGCCTGACATCCATAACCTCTAGCCCTCGGTCCTCCCCGCCCTAGACATGTAGGGCACCTTGAGAATCACACATCATTATTCTTTTCTGCCAGCATCACACCAGCTTGACCTGGCTGCAGAGTTTTCTAAACTAAAAGCACCACATGAAGATGAACCTGAAATTCCCTGTAGTCTCAAGTCCATAGCCAAAATGTTGTTTTCTAATCTCAGGCAATAACAACAACAACAAACTTTACCAAATACAAAACACTCAGCTAAAAGCCTTATAGGAATGACCTCATTCCATCTCCACAAAAGCCCTTTGAAATAGGCAATGTTATTACCCCCATATTATAGGTGAGGAAACTTCAGGTTGGTAAAGTCAAGATTCGAACCCAGGTCTCTGTGATACTGAAATTTGTGCTTTAAACACAATTCTCCACTGGTAAGGTGGGGTGGGGCTCTAGATTGGGGGTAGGTAGAGAATGACACTGGAGCTGAGTTTACCCCTGCCACCTCAAGCCTTGACTTATTTGTCTTTAGAGATCTTTGAAGAACAGGTTAAGGAACATATACTTCATTTTTCCAAACTAGGTGGTGCACTTGACATAATTTATGAGGCCCCAACTGGGGATATGAGCTTAGGCGTGCAGATAAGATCTGTTTTATACAATCCCTGTGTTCTCCTTTGAGCCTAGCCTGACTCATGCTTCCTTACTATGTTGATATATGAAAAAACAGATAATCATCCTTTTAAACGCACATATTTGGGGGAAGTTTTTGATTTTACTAATGTTTTGTAGTTGGATGTCATAATAGATATATTGTAACTATAATGGTCAAAATCACACTATAAATAGTATTGATATAATGGAATTAACTGAAGACTCTGATAAGAAATGTGATGTTTTAGTATTACTGTTGCCCCATATAGTTTTACATGTAATTCTCAATACAAATAGAAGAAATACACTGAAGACTCATTAATTCAACTGTGATAGATTAACAGGTGTTTCTGTTTTAATTAACATAGAAGTAGTATTAACATTAACCTCTTCAATTATAGTCACTGCATAAGCTTCAGTTTTCTTATCTTTAAAATGAGGATAATCCTCACAAAATATTTATCACAATACTGGCTTTCAATCGATGTTATTAATTTTTAAAAATAGAAGTGCAGAGCTCTGAAGTATTTTCTAACTCGAAGAGACAAATAGTCTCCTTTCCATATTAATGTACTCAATATAAATGGAGAGCCTAAATTCTGTTTTATTATCACACATTCAGAATTAAGGAATCTGCCCATGTTTATTCACGTTGTTATGTAAAATAAAGCAATCTCACACAAACATTACATATGATTCTATATCCATTTGGTCGGTTCTGTATGTATATTTTTAAAAACATTTTTACAGTATTTTGGCCCATCAAATGCAGTGTGTACCTAAGCATTCCAAACTTCCTTCTTTCCATCATATTCCTAAAGAAGAAAACACAATTGCCCTAAAACACTTTAAATGTCAGAAAATATTAACATGCCAAAAACATTCTCCCCTGAATGGCGTGAAGATTAATTAAAATCAGCTCCTTTTTTAAACCACCTGCTATTAGTTGTATTCAAGGCAGTGTATATTGAGGTTCTTGGGGTCGGGCTTGAAGAAACATAGTTTATTCTTTCTTACCACTGTGCTGGTAGCAAGGGTTTCTCTCATTTTTGTCATTTTAAGCCTTAATCTATCCAATTCTTTCTTCTTTTTGTAAGTCTCCTTTCTCTTAAGTTCACAGAGTTTTTTATATTCATCAACCTGTAGTGACAAACATAATAAACAAATCAAAAAGCTTAAGAGGACAACACAGTTTAGGAAATCTTTTTTAAAATTTTGTCAACCTAATTCATATTTAAGTATACCATATTCAATCTAAGTGTATTATCAAAGTAAAATAACAAAACAGGTTTGCTTAGTTTGAAGCATCAGAGGAAAAATAATAAATCACAAGGACCAAACTGTAATTATAAAATGTTGAACTAGTAAATTTAGAGGAACAATGAAACAATGATCATTAATAGCAAATTATAAAAGCAACTGCCATTGTAAAATTTACTAGTAAAACATCATAGCAATTGTTACCAGATCTACTGTGCGCTAAGCACATCAGGAGAGTCAAAGGAAGGAATTAAGAATTGTTTGGAAATCTAAATTCACATTATTTCATGAGAAGTAAAACAGACCAAAAACAAAATTACTGAAGATAGGGCAGCTCACAATCCTAAACAACTTACCATTTTGTCACCCATACCAGCCCCTGAGAGCTAAAGGATCCTTATCTCCATTTACCTGTGCTTGTTTCAAAAGCGCCCAGTATTTGGTAGAAATGTTTTGCAGCTGTGTCTTAAGAGATAGTCAGTGGTCAAATGCCCTGAAATGACTGTGACTTGACCACAGGAGTGCTCTGCCTGCGCAGATGAGGCCTGGAGGTGTCAGAAAGTTACCTTTGCTTCATTACCATGTTAAGATCTCTG
This sequence comes from Physeter macrocephalus, assembly GCF_002837175.3. Lineage (NCBI taxonomy): Eukaryota > Metazoa > Chordata > Mammalia > Artiodactyla > Physeteridae > Physeter > Physeter macrocephalus. The sequence continues at coordinate 141,134,048 of NC_041224.1, forward strand.
CCCAAAGGGGGCATTTGTACTCTGCTAGGCACAATTCATGCCCTGTGCTAGGAAGCATGGAAGACTATGCATGCCCCAGCTGCTCTGGCTGCCTCTGTAAATCTCTGCCCCTTTCCTAGAGCCCTGATGACCACCGCCTCCTAATCCTTAAAATTCCCTTATTCCCCACCCTTCAGGGAGATGGTGCTTTTAGAGCACAAGCTGTCCCTTCTCCACTCCTTGATCCATGACTCGAGTTTCTGATCTCGAACCCGGTTTCGTTTGATTGGCATTTGCAACACTGGGCAAGGGACCCATTGAGGGGGTCACTGACCTGTTGGGGACTGATGAAAGAAATTTTCACATATTGAGATATAGGGAAGTCATTCTGGCTTATACATGAGTTAACTTGAATTTTATGCTAACTAAAATAGCCTGTTCGTGGCCTCTCATGCATACATTGTACATTGGCTTTAATTATTTAAGAAAAGGGCACATTGACCAGAAGTAAAGAATGTCCATGTTAAAAATAAAGATTAAATGTCCCTCTTCCTGGGACGCTAATGCTGGTACTACTTTGATGACAAGACTCCCTTCCCAGGTGCCAAGGCCATACTGACTCACTGTGTACGTGCTGGTCTGTTCTTTTTTTTTCGAAACATTGAAGAAATGTAACCCTGACTTGTTTAATGTTCTTTGTTCTGACAAGATATAAAACTATACTGAAAACCATGCTTCTCTGGAGCAGCTTCTCAGAGTAATCTGGGAAGATGGCTTCTGAGCTAGTCCTTAGTTTGGCTCAAATAAAAAACTCTTTTCTGTTCTTATTACAGTTTATTGATTATTTTCACTAACAGGATAAATAACAGTTTTACTAAGATTTTGTGATTACCTGTCAGATCCTATTGAAATGAATCACCTTCTTATCAAAATCAGACACATCATGGATTTGTCTGGCAAAATGAATTATCAAGAAAAAGGTAACTGAATAGTAAGGCCCGAGAAAGTATATTTAACTCTGTATTAAAGAGTTATGAAAACATATGTTTGTGTGGCTTTCCATCAAAGCCACCAGCCAATTCACCCAAAGTGGTTATTCTGAATGAATGTGATCATTATCAGTTATCTCTGCACTAGGGCACAGGTGCATTAAAATGAAACTTGGTGATAATAAATTTTGTTGAAAATTGAAATTTTGTGCTCATACTTTGGCCTAAGCCTTCTCCCAAGGTCTTGGGTCTTGCAATTATAGAAATAATATTAGCAAAAACTCTTTTGTGTTAGAAGAGAACTTACGGGTTTGAAGACTCTGACAGCTGTAAACAGCTTTTCCTTTCTCATTGGAAATAAAGGGAATTAACAGGCTGTTACTATGGCATATGATGTGCATTTAGTGAGCATTGGTGGTTGAGTCCTTAATATCCACTCCCAGTTGGTCTAGCCCACTAGTACACGTATTCCCTTAGGATCCACTATTGTTCTGGGGTGGGCACTGTCTTAACCTGGCCGGATCAGACATAGCAAGAAACTTATGTCCTTGGTTGGGAAAGGTTTTCTTCTTTCTACTCGAGTAAGGAAACATAGTCCAGTTGTCACTGGCAGCCATCTTGTGATGAAGAGGGAAACCAGCCTTAAGATGAAAGGTGGAGGAGGGTTGAGCCACTGAATTAGCTAGTCCTGCAGTCTGCCCTACCTTGGGAATTCCTACTGTGTAAGATAGTAAATGTCCTTACTATTCAAGTCAGTTTGAGTTGGCTCTTCTGCTATTTGCATCTGAAAGTATCCTAACCCTTTTCCAGGGAGATAGACCAGGGGTAGGCAAACTACTACCTGTTGGCCAAATCCAGCCTCCAACTGTTTTTGTGAAGCCACATTCACTTATTTAGTTAGTGCTTTTGGCTTCTCTGTGCTAAAACGGCAGAGTTGAGTAGTTGTGACAGAGACTGTATATGGTCCACAAAGCCCTATTACTCTCTGGCCCCTTTCATTAAAAGTTTGTGGATCCCTGAGAAACACTATTCACAAAAGGAAGGAGAACCTATCATGTTCTCAAATTCCCAATTTGAAGCCCCTCTGGGCTTCCTTCCTTTTAACATTTATATTAAAGAATAGGAAGGGGTTGGGGAGGGTAGAAACTTCCCTTTAGGGCTTAAATTAAAATGAAGTTAGAAATTCAATCATTCAATACAGTAACAGTACAGAGTGCCTACAACATGCAAGAGGCACTGAGCCTGATGCTAGAATTTAGCAATGAAAAAAAACAGACAAAATCCCTGCCTGGTGGAGCCTTCCTTTTGGTGGGCAAAGCTCAGATCCCATGCCACTACTGACCATTGTTTCAGCCCCTGGGGAAGTAAAGAAAAGGGACAAGGCTCTCCCCACTCCTAACGTACACTGCTCTGCACATCGTCCCTCCCCTGTGTCCATGCAGACACATCCCACTTCCTGCCCCTATAACTTCAGTGAACCCCTCCAGTGTGGGGCTTCCAGACTGCTCAGAGAGAAAGTCCAGCAGAGGGCTGGAAACAGTGGGTGAAATGAAGTCCTCTCATCATTGATGTGGGTAGAGAATGAAAACAGGAAAACCCCTTTTGGTCCTTGTTGTCCTGATTCTATTTCATTGCAATAACAAAAAATCCAAGCAAGGTCTAGTCCAATGATAGGAGTCAGGAATTTCAGTTGACTCCACTACTGCAGTGCAGGCTAACAGCTGGCTTCATCCCTGGAAAAGGTCCAGGGAACTCGGCTTTTACAAATTCTGTTTAGTGGCTGCAGACTGCCCAAGGGACTCTTTGCCAGTGACTTCACAAAGTGCCTGTTCTGAGGATGACTAGGGCTGAGGTGTCTATACTTAAGAAAAATGATCCATGGTTTTAGTGTAAAACTGTTTCTGAAGACAGGGGCACTTTAAAGGATAGAGACTCTCAGACCTGACTGGAACTTATGAATAGTCTTATCATGAAACCAATCATCCCAAGAACCAAATTGAGACGAAGGAAGAGGGCAGGGCAAAACCATTAAAAGAATGAGGAAGGGGACAAAGCCGTTGGAGAAAAACAGGATACTCTAAAAACTGGTTAGGGGCTTCCCTGGTGGCACAGTGGTTAAGAGTCCGCCTGCCAACGCAGGGGACACCGGTTCGAGCCCTGGTCCGGGAAGATCCCACATGCCGTGGAGCAACTAAACCCGTGCACCACAACTACTGAGCCCACGTGCCATCACTACTGAAGTCTGAGTGCTTAGAGCCCGTGCTCCACAACAAGAGAGCCAAGGCAATGAGAAGCCCATACACCACAAGGAAGAGTAGCCCCTGCTCGCCACAACTAGAGAAAGCCCGAGCGTAGCAACGAAGACCCAATGCAGCCAAAAAAAAAAAAAAAAACTGGTTAGAATCAAATAGGCCCAGGACAGTGGAAGATTTGACTTCCAGTAGACCTTAAGCCTCATGATACACTCATTGTAATACATTAGCATATGCTAAATGACATACCCACAGGGCACCATAGCAGTTCCCAGGCTGACCATAAAAGGCCAGAAAGAGGGCAATGGCCCAATTCCTGGAAATCCTCACCCCCTTCCCCAAAATATTGCAGTAGAATATTCCTCCCACTTGTTATCATATAAAACTACACAGCCCGTAAAAACTAACCACCCGCACACTCTGAGGCCACTCTCCCTTTCTGAGACAGGTCGGCATTCTGCCTAAGGAATGTGTATCTCGCTAAATAAACTTGCTTTCCCTTTACTTTGTCTCACTCTTGAATTCTTTCCTTTGTGAAGCCAAGCACCCTCACTTGGCAGTCTGTCCCAGGGGCTTGCACTTCCCAGGGAGTGATATTTCTCTCTCTTGCATCAAAATGTTGATCACTGCCAGATTGTATTCTATTAAATTTTAATTAAGACTCAAGAAGGGCAATTTAATAAATGTTCTTTCTTTCTTTCTTTATACATATATATATCTTTATGTATATTTAATATAGCAGGGTTGCAAGCCCAGGTCCAATTTCCTGCATAGTTATGCCAGTTCCCATGATGCAGAGGACAGCACCAGGAGCTCAACAGCAATTTCCATCCTGGGCTAGGCCCTCACTGCACAGAGGAAAAGAAGGCTGCTGCTAGGAACACCTAGCACTGGAGATAGCCCTCCTTCCCCTGGGGCAACCGGAAGCAGAACAAAGAGGAATCAATCAGAGGCCATTCTGAGGGTGAATTATTTAGAATTCAGGATGCAGTAGCTATCTCCACTGACCCTCACAAAATTGCTGGTCTCAAAATACCCTTCTCTGTTGGGGCTGTGGACAAAAAAATGTGGCCTGCCATTTCAATAAACAACGAATATTGCTCACCATCAAGCCATGGGCCACTGTGCAGCCTCAGCCTGATGGTGTGTCCTGAGGGGCTTCAGGATGGAGAAAAACAGGATACTGACCCTAGGTAGTTAAGATGCATATCAAAGGAATGATTTCAATGAGCTCAGACTCTTGCATCTTCCCATACATAAAAAAGCACTAAAATCATTACCTTGAGATGCCTGCCTTTTTGTGATTAGCAATAATCTTTTGATGTTGGACTATCTGGTTTTTCCTGGCAAAAACTTCTACATATCCTGGCTCCTCCATTACGTCTTTGGAACACTTCCTCAGAACTATCTGAGAGGCTGGCTTCCCAGGCTACAGTCCTCAGTAAGGTCCTCAACTACAACATAATTCACAACTTCTAGGTTGCGCTTTTTTTTTTTTTTTTCAGTCGACAGGGCCCTTGGCTCTGCCTAGATCCTCTGCAGGCCTCTCCTCTTGGATTCATTCAGTAAGAGGCACAAGTTCTGAAACCAAGCAGTACACTCTGGGGCTCCTGGGCACAAAAGTCTTTCCCTGTCCCCTGTTTCTTGTTTGTAGGAAATACGCTTTAGTCAGCCTCCATGACCTTCCCTGAGTTCCAAAGAGCAGGTTTAAACAGTTGCTAATCAGGGAAGGGAGGGGATCCAGAGACAAGGCAGAAGCAGTGAGGAAACAATAGTGCAACCTTGGGGCAGGGTCCTGGTTCCTCCTCAAGGGACACACATAACAATATCTCTGAGCTCTTCTATAGCACTCAAACCTGCACCAAATGGAAGATGCTAACTATCTGTTGAAGCACTCTTCATTCCAGAGAGAAGGTCACAGTTCGATAACCTTGAGAACCGCAGAAGCCATCACCAGACCACCAGACTCCAGATGATCTCTGGGTTGAAGGGATGCAGGCCCCACATGCGCCCTGATCCTTATCAGCAACCCTACCCCTCACAACCCACCCACCCACCCAGGCTGGGGACACACAGTTTTGAGGGCATTAACCCGCTGTGGCCCCCCTTTCTCAGCAAAGCAATAAAGCTACTCTTTTCTACTTCACCCAAAACTCTGTCTCTGACTCAATGTGGTGACAGTGCACAGAGTTCGGGTTTCGACATCAGTTCAAGGCAGAGCTGAACTCACTGATCCTGTCTGCAGAGACAACCAAGTGACACAGAAACAAATTCCTAGTCCCTACAGTGCTGCATATAAGCAAGGGGCCACCCCAGTGTTACCGCTCCTGTCATTCATATTCTTTCCCATGAACTCAGATGCCACTACACAATCAAACATCTTCCCCACGGGCTCCAGTGTCCTTGAGCCTCTGCTCTATTCCTGCAGAAGATACCATGGGAATGCTTGCTAGCTTCAAGGACAAATAAGTTATTTCTCATTTCCTGCCCTCAATTCTATACAATTCTGTATTTTTTTAAAAAAATAAATCATGCCACTTACCTCTTGACTCAATTTTTGTTTTTTTTCCAAATATTCTGCTTTTTCTCTTTCCATTTGCTCCTCTACTTCTTGAATATATCTTTTTTGCAATTCTAGTTCTTTCTTCTCTGAGTTAATTTTGGTATCAGTCTCATTGATGTAAACAGTGGTAGTGGCTTTTTCTTTCATCACATCGTTGAGTGACAGGACAACATTTTCATAATGCCTCGCTAGTTCCTCTTGCTGTTCACTAGGAGAAAAAGAATCGTTCTTGGCATGAAAAGGATGGCTTTCCAGGAAGAAATTTAAAGTCTGTTTGATGAGATGAACCAACACAAAGAGGGAAATTTAACGAATACTTATTTTAGAGTTGAATTTGTGATTGTCTAAAGTTGGTTGAGATGAAGGACAGAAGCAAATACAAGTGTCAACCTTGCAACTCCTTATCACTGCAAAAGTGTCTGGTCCTGCCTCACCCCACCCATTCTCACACACCAGGTAGTAACTATGGGATATTTTGGTTTAAAACATACGATTCAAAAACAGTTTTGAACAGGTGAATGGAATCTGGCCGGACAAATGGTTTGATATGTAGCATTGCCATAGCTACCTTATCATCCTGAGATATGCAGTTTAAGCCAAGGCAAGATAAACATTCCACCACTCTTCCAGCCACCTTCGGATGCCATTGCCCTGCAGAGAAGGCCCAGGAGAAGAAAGCTAATCCTCCTCTGATGGAAAGGAGCTGGGGAGGACGGATCTGAGTCTGTCTTCACAGCTCAGAGGGTGCTTGAAATCTAATTTGAACCCACTTATCTTCTCACAGCTGTAGCCAAATCTGAGTTCAAGAGGAGACATTAACCTCACATATCCATTGCTGGCCACACCCACCTTAAGATTGTGAGAAACATCTACCCCAGGGCTAACAATGAAAGATTTGGAGGAAGGACAATTGGTGACATTTCTCTATTTTCCTTTTTTCAAAGCTCCTGCAATGTAATGACTTTTTCCTTTTTCTAATCTCCAAGGCTAAACACTCTAGTTCAGGCGGATTGTGTGAAAGGCTCAGGAAAATGGAAACAGGTTGTTGGTAAGTTTATTATCCAGAAGTCAACTCTACCACAGAAAGGCAATTAAGAGAAGCTCAGGCTAGATGGGGCCAGATAATGCGTGCTTTGTAGGTTTAGTAGAGGAAGCCTACTAAGAATGAAGCAAACTAAGGATTGAGTAGCCTTAGGGGAGCAAAGCAAAACAAAACAAGTCAAATCAATACACCTGACTAGGTGTATTGTGCTGGGTTGGGAGAGCTCAGAAACGGAATGTAGGACCCAAGGAAATCCCCCTCCCCAGTTTCTGAGGACTGTGTCCAGTTTTTGAGGAGTGTCCAGGAGAGGATCACTTGTCAGAGAGTGTGGGAACCTTGATATACATCTTTCTTTGAAAAATGGATACAATAAGTGATTGTAGCTTGATGATGCTAGCTCATCAGGCAACCCACGTTATGTTCATTTGTAATTTGACTTTCCATAAAGATTTCTCTAGAGCAGTGATTCTCAAAGTGTGGTCAGGACCAGCAGCATCTAGGAACTTGTTAGAAATTCAAATTCTTACCCCCATTCCCCAGACCTACTAAATCAGAAATCTGGGGTGGAGGTCCCAGTAATTTAACAAGCATTCCAGGTGATTCTGATGTACACTCAAGTTTAAGAATCACTGGTCTATAGGGGTGTGATGGTGCTGGTCAGTTGATATGAGTATTCCAGCCTGGATATTATCTTCCTTGTTATTAGTTTAGAAATTGATAGTCTAGTTTTGATAGTGGCCTCTGGTGATTGTGGCTAGCATGCACCATGCACAAATCTGCACTGTGAATCCCTAAGAGGAGTTAGAGTATGCAGTCTTTCTCAAACTTATGTGATCATGAACTTTCTTTTTCATGGAGCATCTCCCAGAATAGGTGTTCTGAGGGCCTACTTTGGGAACCTGTCCCTGGGCCTTGAGGTCCCCACCTAATTCCTGATGTTTTGATATCTTGTGCACCAAGCAACCTTCTGATTCTTTTAGCTTCCCAAGAAGATTTTTTCACTATAATGAGGGCTCTTTGAGTATTTCTTACTCCAACAAACTGAAAGTCTGACATTTATACATTACTTTTGAGAATTTACTTGTAGTACTGAGTTATTCTTCAGGGTTTTATTGTTTTTTTCTTTCAGAATATCTCTTCCTCCGTGGGTTGGGTAAGTCAAGATTTGTAATCTCCATTTTATAGATGGAGAAAATGAGGCCCACAGAGGGGGAAGTGCTAACAACACAGCTGAGGAATAAAGAAAAGAAACTAACAGGTGTCAGCTCTCATTTAATTGAAGATAAAATCTAGAACCAAGCCCATTTTCAACCCTCCAGTAGACTATAACTGAATGTCTTTAAGGAACTAAGCTAGCTACAATATATCTGGTTTGATATTATATTTGCAACACAATACCCAGCAAAATTTCTTGCTTTGGTGGTTGAGGTTTGTAAACTTAATTTTACTAAAAATGAAATGAAAACCACTGTGTGTCTCTACCTTTGGAGGTGGGGTGCGAGGCACTGTGTGATTGACACACAGTAGTTGCTGCTGGGAAGCTGAATTCCCTCTGAAATTTTACAGGTCTCCTGGCTGCAGTGGTAGAAGAGTTTCTGCTCTCTTCCCAGCTCTCTGCAGCCATCACACACCCCTCATCAGCCCAGTCATCTTCTATAAGTGATCTCTACTGCTTAACTTGCCCTGAACCAGTTCGGACCAGAGGACAATCCCTTAGAAAAGATTTCCCACTTTAGCCCCAGCCCCTGACTCCCTCAAATACTAAAAAACAAAAAAAACAAAAAAACCCAAAAAACCTACCCCAGAGCTTTATTAATTTTTTTCAGATCAAGTATTTTCTTCTTCAGAAACTCTATTTCATCATTTATCCTCGTAATTTTCATGTGTAATTGATTTATCTCAACAAGATTTAATCTTCGGGCATCACTGACACATTCTTAAAAGTAAGTGGAAGAAGTGTTACTCAGTTATTTGAGAAACTGCACAATTGTAGATACTGACTTTTCAAATAATAAACAAATTATGTCTTTCTTTGAAATATTCTTCTAATTATGTTCCTAGATCAGACACCTCTTAATCACCCCTTTGGACCCTCTCAATCTTACCTATCAATTATTTCCCTTATTTCAGCTGCTGCTATGGTCAGTGACCAGCTTTCTGTGAGCTCTGCACAATTTCAGGCTGGTGCAGTCTGATAGCACCTGATTCCTGCCTGTCCTATCCACTTCTCACCTGTCTAGGACTTCCTTGTCACCTCTACCATGGGACTTCTTTAGACACTCACACCCCCCATGCATGTGTAACTGAAAGTTTGGGAGGTGTGGCAAGCATTGGACCAATGGTAGACAGGAGCCACTGCCTAGGTGTTCCTGAGAAGAGGTAACACTGTGTCTTGAGGGTATATTCTCATACTCAACTAGCTGCTGTCAGTGGCAGTCAACATCATATTGCATGCCATATTAGCTCTCCCTTCTCCCTGCTTTGGTTCCTTATCCCACCCTCCTCCTCTTTGGATTGTATGTCCCAATAAAATAATAGTGCAAAAGCCATTGCTTCTGGCTGTGCTTTCAAGGGAACACAGTGTGTTAAAGAACTAATTACTCATTAATAAATAACAAATCAGTGTAATCGTATAAGACTTCAAAGGATCCTCAGCGCTTGATAGATACATTAAAATGCATGAATTTTTGAACACTGCTGTTTAGAAATGGATACTGGGCCGTCCATTTCTATGCAACAAATTCCCTAGAAACTGGCTGGTAGCTCCCCTGAGTTAGATTATTTTTTTGTAGGCTACAAGTTAAATTGCTCATTGTAGCAGGGCTTTTCAAACTTTATGTCTTGAATATGCACATGTATCACCTGGGGATATTGTTGAAATACAGATTTTGATATAGTAGGTCAGAGGTGGACCTAGAGATTCTGCATTTTGTAACAAGCTCCCAGGTGATGCTGAAGCTACTGACCCAAGGACCATACTTCAAGTTGAAAAGCTTTAAAACACAAGGCCAATTAAATTTACTTGGCTAAGTATTCAGTGTGTATCAAGGACCTTACAAGCTAGCATGGTATTTCTTTTTCCTTCTAAAATATTTTTCCTGCTTATAAAAGTAACCCAATCTGGACAGTTAAAAAAAAAAAGGGCAACCAAAGAAAATAAAACAAAAACATTCTTAATTCTGCCTTGAGCACAGATTAAGTCTTATTTTTTATCTGCATGTAGGAGTTTGTTGTATTTTCCCTGCCAAACTAGACTAACACTGTGCAAATTGTTTTATAACTAACTATGTCACTCAGGGTCTAATCAGGAGATAGAAATCTTATATTGAATAGGGAAATTTTAATATAAAGAATTATTAACTGTAGCAGAGAATTAGAGTAATGAGGGAATGAATACTAAGAAAGTAAAGAGAACTCTAAAGACTTAGGAATACTAGGCACAAGGAGCAGCCCTACAGGGGCTGTAGGAAGCAGCACCTCCAGACCTGAGATCTAGACCTCATTGAAGAGGTCTGTGGCTCATTGGATGGCAAAGAAGTTCGTGAAATGTTCCGCTGGCAGAACTTACTAGAAATATGGCTTCTGGGGGCACTGCGGGGACTGGTCCACAGGGAATTGCTGTACTTCAGAACTCACTGCAAAACCACCTAAACGGTGCCAGGGTACCTGTTCACAGGGAGGTGCCTCACTGGTAGCAATCTACCATGAAGCCACTCAGGGGATACTGGAGGGAGCTTCTGGGCACCAAGGACTGTTGCACGCCATTGGCAGAAGCTACCTGTACTGCAAGAGTCGGCCAAGCTGAGCACACTGGAACAGGAAGACAACCCCTTTTTCCTCCAGTGACCCTTCAGTGCTCTGTACTGACAAAGCTTAACATTGCGCCAGCTGGCAAAAGGGGAAATTTACAGCGCCACAGCTCCCTTATGACAGAGCAGACAATGAATGTAGACTTGGAGCTGCAAGAGAACATCTACTTTAAAAATCTTTTTTTTTTTTTTTTTTTTTTTAAATTTAGACAACTGTTTTAGGTTGGGCTCCCTGGGAAACAAATCTTAAAATTTGTGTGTAAAGCTCTGAGGAACATCTCCTCTGAGGACATAAGGGTTGCGCAAGGGTGGAGCGTTTAAATGATGATGAGCTTTGGAGCTGTGATGACACTTCAGAGTTATTCCACATGGAGCGAGGGAGGCAGACCTTTGTACTCTCTTGGTGACCAATCACTGAATGTGGGCAGCAGTTGGGGAGGGAGTCTAACCTGAAATGAAGCTTTTCTCTTTTGTCTAGGGCAATTCCTGTAGAGGAACTGAGCTGTGAGCCTCAGCCAACACTCCTGGCAGCTGGAAAAATAAAGTTGGAGCCTGACCTTATACCAAATACAAAATTTAACTCAAAATGGATCAAAGACCTAAATGTCAGAGCTAAAACTATAAAACTCTTAGAAGAAAACATAGGGGAAATCTTCATAATGTTGGATTTAGCCCTGATTTCTTGGATATGACACAAAAAGCACAGACAACAAATGAAAATACAGATAAACTGGACTATGTCAAAATTAAAAACTGTGCAACAAAAGTCATTATTAACAAGAGTGATAAGGTAACCCATGGAATGGGAAAAAATACCTGCAAATCATATATCTGATAAGGGGTTAACATCCAGAATATATAAAGAATTCCCACAATGAAACAAACAACCTGATTAAAAGATGGGCAAAGGGTCTGAACAGACATTCCTCCCAAGAAGATATACCAATGGCCAATAAGCACATGAAAAATGCTCAACATCAATTATTAGGGAAGTGCAAACCACAATGAGATACCAATTCTTATCCATTAGGATGGCTGTTATTTAAAACAAAACAAAAACAGAAAATAGCAAGTGCTGACAAGAATGTAGAGAAATTGGAATGCTTGTGCACTGTGCAAGGGATGGTAAAATGGTGCAGCCACTGTGAAAAACAGTATTGGAGCTTCTCAAAAAATTAAACATAAAATTACTATATTACCATACAATCCAGCAATTCCCTTCTGCATTTATACCCAAAAGAATTGGAAGCAGAGCCTTGAATAGATATTTCCACACCCATATTTGTAATAGCATTATTATTTCATTGTTATTATTATTATTTTGTAACAGCATTATTTACAACAGCCAAAAGGTGGAAACAATGCAAGGGTCCATTGATGGATGAATGGATAAACAAAGCATGGTATATACATACAATGGAATATTGTTCAGCCTTAAAAGGAAAGGAAATTCTGGCACATGCTACAACATGGATTAACCCCAAAGACATGCCAGGTGAAATAAGCCAGTCATAAAAGGACAAATATTGTCTTTAGTCTATTTACAATAATTATATAAATTCAAGTCATATATATTATTTCCTCTTAAAAAGTAATGGAAACATGGATCTCACTATATTTGTGCTGTATACTCTTTCTGGCTATTTTCTGATATGAAATAACTATTAAACTCATCTTGTTACAAGTACTAGGCTCTATTTTCTTATAAGATAAACTAAATTTCTGCAGTTGATAACCTCACAGTACCTCCCAATTCTCTGCTAACACTAGTGGGAAGAGTTTCCAGTAGAAAATATAGTTTGCTGAGTTCCATGCTTTCAATTTCCAGAAGATCAATTGTGGATTTTCTCATTTCTTCCTGAAAATGTAAATTACATAGTTAAAAAGTTAAGACATTAAAATAATAAGATTGATTTCCTAAACAAGGCCCTGTAAATGTTTTCAGAGATCAAAATTTGCTTTTCAGTAAGTACCTTTTGCCATTATTTTTATTTGGAAGAGCAAGTGGGAAAAATAACTGTTCTTCAATGAGTTTTTAATGTGTCATTGTTAATTTATTTTTTAATTTCTGCTGATTTTCTTCTACTCAGAAATTATCTTTCACTATGTGTGTGTGTTCCTTGTATGCAGTTTCAATAAATTTAAAAGGAAAGACTCCAACAAAAGGGTGACATTGAGAAAGGAAGCTTCTTGGGACTTCCCTGGTGATCCAGTGGTTAAGATACTGTGCTTCCACTGCAGGGGGTGGGGGTTTGATCCCCGGTCAGGGAACTAAGATCCCACATGCCAAGAGGCCAAAAAAAAAAAAAAAAAAAAGAGAGAAGGAAAGGAAGCTACTTAATTAAAAAATGGAAAATGCCTATAAAAGTATGCTTAGGTATAAAAAGAACAGTGGTTTTCTTATACCTACCTAAAAATATCTCCCCGCCTATTTGTTTGGATACATACATACAAACATACATATATATATATATATATGTATATGTGGGGCTAGTTTCAAAAAGAAAAAAACATTCAAAAATCTGCTAGTGGAAAGAACAGATAAATCACCTCTTAAATAAACGGTCATAATGGCTATAGTTACTTTATGACCTGAGAAATTGCCATTATATTTTATGAATAATAAAAAAGCAGGTTGCATAATTGTATATTTAGGAAGACCACTTTTCTGTAAAAAATAAAATTCAATACAGGAATCATCTATATCCTGAAAGTAGTCAAGACATTCAACAAAGAGTCAATCGTGATTGTTTCAGGGTAGGATTATGTTGGTTTTTACATTCTTCCTTTTGCTTGTCTATTTTTTTCTAAATTTTCCAGAATAAACATGCAATGCTTCTATAATAGTGAAAATGTGTTACTTTAAAAAATGGGAGATTTATCTCTAAGAGATTTCAAAGCTCAGATATTAAATGGAGACATACTAGATACTTTAATAAGCCACAATAATTATTTTGAACACTTCAAATCCTGGAGAAAGACATAACTAAAAGAACGAAACAGAGGAAAGGGTTTCCACAGGACCACAGTGCAGTACAACACACACAAACTCTCAGTGTTTACATATATGTACTTAACTGGGATTATAAACTATAATTCTGTAGTATACCTACGGAACTATATATAATTACATAAAAATATAATTATAAAGTAATAAGATTAACTTTTCTCAGCAGTCTGTAGACTCAAGTTCATTAATTTTATAGCCATATTTCTACATTTTTAGATATTTGATAGGTAGTAGATTCTTATTCAATATTTTAAAATCAAATGAGGAGACACTGCCATTCTCAGGACCAGGGCCAAACAGAGACACTTTTGTGACACTTCAAAAGGAAATTCTTTAAATATTTCTTTGATGGGGCCAAGTTAGTATAACTGAAACAGAACCTGTTTCTTTTCACTGAAAAGCACTGTCTGTGTCAGTGGAGTAGGTGCCAAATAATCTTTAACCAGTTTTGTGAGGAATTGCTTATAGAGACCTGAGAAAATTGGCACTATGCATGCAGTTTATCCCAGAGGTTGTTTGCTGGTTTTAAGCAATGCTCACATACTGATGTCACAAGCATTTGCCCATGTGGCCCACCCCTTAACTGAGCTCTGTTATCAGCAGGGTCTCTTCTCTTGAGCTGTCTTGCTCTCATCCATAGCACAGGTCCTGAATTCAGTGCTCTGAATGGAAAATCGGGCAGCAATTCACTACTGATCCACACTGGTGCAAATGCTTAGGAAACTGAGAGAAATTTTCATTCAGGGCAAATATTTTCCCTATTCATCTATTGAAGTACGTTGAACAGAGCTGGTGCTAAACTAAAGTTTGATGAAGAAATAAGTGAAAGATTGAAAAAGTAGCTCTTATAGATAATACAATACCAATTTCTTAACAGCGATAGCAACGTCCTTAAGAAAGGTCTTAGCTTCTTCATTGCATTTAAAGTAGTCACTTTGCAGTGATTGTTCTAAAAAAAATTAGAAAATTAAGATCTCTTATTTATCTATCCAAATCCTGTTTAACCCTTTAAGATCCAACTCAAATGCTTACTCAGCTGAAAATTACATCTTCTATCTTTGAATTTCTATAGTACATCATATGAATCTCTTTTGTACTTGTTATTTCTTATTTTACAGTGCACTAATTTAGGTATATACTTTATGTTTCTTGAGGACAAACTCCTCTTAAGATTCTATTTTTGTATCACTCATGGTAGAAAGAAGGAATCTGTATAGGATAAGACAAAAAAATTCCATATATATTTATAAAAGGGATAAATATAACACACCCATAGTGTAGGTTTAAGAATGTCTTCATATATATATAAATTTGTATATGTATATCCTAAACGTAATATTTTACAAAACAACACTTATTTAATTCTTTAAAAATCCATTATGTCATTTTCACTTCCATGCCAATATTTTAATCATGGGATGAGAGTAAATATTTGTAAAACTGGTAGGTGTGAGGTAGGTAGAGTTTCTAACCCCTTTCATTCATTGACATATGAAAGATAGTGCCTTTTCTCTCACACACTGTAAGTTGAAATCACATGGGAAAAGAGGCTTGGAAAATGTTGGCAAAGGAAGACAAGATACATGCAGAATGGGAAGAAGGAAGGAAAAAGAAAATATAAAAGGAAGAGGAGAGACATCAGAGGAAGCTCTACTCACCTTGGCTCTGTCACCATTCCATTATACAGATTCTGTCTAAATGGATTCCAGGACTGTATCCACATGTGTGGGATGAGTTTGATGTGTTTAATGTTTCACATGTATGTATAATCTAAGTTGATTCCTTTAACTTCATGATGATTCCCATCTCAGAGGTGAGAAATCTAAGACTTCTGAGGTCATGTCATGTGCGCAAGGTCACAGAGCCCATCACTTATAGAGTCTGGATTCAGACACAAGTGGTGTGACTCCAGAGTCCATGCCCTGAGTGGCCATCCTCAACTCTCAGAAGAGTAAATAGCAATTTCTGCCCTCAGTTCCTGAAAACTTGGATTCTCTTAATGAACTAAGCTCTCAAACCAAGTGAAAAATCAGTTACTGAGTTTCCAAGCAAGTGTGTGTTAGGGAGGGACAGGTATTGCCTGCTGTCTCTTTTCCTTTTTTCTATGGAATGAATAAGCACAAGCGTACTCCCACTTGCAAATGGGCTGGAGAGCTACATACTTTATAACACACACTCAGGGCAAGAAAGCATAATGAATTTTTTTCCTATGACAAACTTTCTGAGCGTCAAGAAATTATTAGCAGAAAAAGTATTTGTGCCTAATGCACAATTCCTTGCCTAATGCAACAGGAGTTTCTTCCCTTCTTATTTACCTGTTAAATCCTCCAGTTTGCCATGCCAAAGTGTTGGAGGAAATTAACTTGCAAAGAAAAGGCAAGAAGGGACAAGATGAAATTAAATACATAATCTAAATGCAGGTGGGCACTCCAATCACAGGCAAATAGCAGCGGCCTGGGAGTCCAGGGATTTGTCCGCAATTTGTCACCAGCTACTAGTGTGAGTTGGGCCAAGTCGCAGAGCTGAGCCCTGGGTCCCACTCCTTCGCCCCCCTCTCCCCCAAGGAGCTGGAGAAGGTTCTGCCCTACCAGGGATGCCCTGAGTTCTGGGAGGAGGGTCCCCACGAAGCTTCCCTCTTAATGCCGCCTAGGCGCCACCTCCGAGATGACGTCCCTCTGGGAGCCCACGGGCCTCTCACCGACAACAAAGAGCTGCTCCAGGGCGGCAGCCGCGACCGAGGAGCCCAGGGTGGAGGGGAAGGTGCATAATTCCAGGGAGGGGCCAGTGGAGACAGCGGCCGCCTGCAGCGCCTTCTCGCTGCCGAACCCCAGCTCTGGGGACCAGGAGCTCACAGCCATCTTGCTGCCCCTGCGCAGGGCCTACCAGGCCAGAGGTATGGACTGCCGGTTGCCACGGGCAACGAGGACGCCGAGGCAGAGCGCCAGCGCGCCACCTGGTGTGGGTGCCTCGCCAGTTTCTCTAACTTTATACACAATAATTAAGCGATCCTATAAGAATGAGTCTCTCTTTAGCCGTCCTTTCCTCCTTCCATTTCCATTTCTTTAGTTCAGGACTTGTGCCTGAACCCTTGTACACTTCTCGTGGACCGTGGGAATCATAATAATGATCACTTTTGAACGCATTTCTGTGCTAGGTACTACAGCTGTATGTACAGCTCCCTTAATGTTCACAATGGCTTAGTGAGGAAGTTCTTTCATTATCTCCACTTTTACAGACAAGGAAACTGAGGCAGGGATGACTAAGTGAATTGCCCAGAGTCACAAGAGAATAATTTTGGGTTTAAAGAGGAGTCTGTATAAATCTTTCCATTATGCTACAATACCCATCTCTGTACTCTTCTAGACCTTTCCCTGTATACATTCTACCACTGTGCACATTTTACCTTGAATCAGTGATTTTCTTCTGCCTTCTCATCAAACAGTGAGCTCTTTGAAGGCAGGGATATTATTTTTCTCTGCGTCTCCAAACTCCAGCCCTGCATCAGGATCAGATTGAGTGTAACTATTAGTTCCCCTTTCCTCTGGTTGGTTAGAGAGCAGCGAAGATGATTTAACCCCCTCCTTCTTAAGTTTTCTTTATAGATGGCAAAATTGAAATCAGAGTGAAAGTAACATGACAATAGCTATCCTTTATTGAATGGAACTATACTCCAGGCACTGTCCTAAATACTTTACCTACAGTAACCTATTTAACCCTCATAACAATCCTTTGAGGTAAGTGTTATTTCCCACTTTGCATATGAAGACACAAAGTTTATGGCCTGAATCACTATGCTATACTGCCTTGGAGAGGACACAGTACAACAGCCTCCTTCCTCCAGGGAGAACCATATCCTGGCTTTTAACACTCTCCTGGGTCCCCTCTTTTGCAAGATTTGGCATTCAGATCCATCCGTGCCCTTCCGTGCTTTTCTCTGTGAGGCAGGGGGAGGAGGCCTAGAAACCAAATTCCCCAAACACACTTGTCAGCTGGTTGGAGACACTGGTGGGAGATTAGCAGGTTTGTGGCGGCTTTCTGGTGTCTGGGATCTTCTTTACATAACTTCCCTTTGGTTTCTATAGCCCTTGTAGCATATTTCCTGTGATAAATTCCTCTCTTCTTGAACCACCTGGACTGGACTGCCCTAAGCCAACCTTTATGCTGCCACCAGAATATTATTCCTACTCATCACCTCATCTGGATCACGTTGCTCTCCACTGTCTATGAGTGAGGCCAATCCCTGAGGGGACATTGCATGTATACCTTTGTAATTAGAAAAGAAAGTAAAGCTTTTTTTTTTAATTACAAAAAAACTTCAAAAAGATACAGAAGATAAACAAAATAGTTGAGAGTATAAAAAAAGCTTTCTGAACCTTCAGTAGCCATAGATGGTGTTCACTGAACCAAAAGTCAATGTCCTACTTCTCTCATGTTTCCTTTTTACTCGGGTAACATAACAGATACTTTTCTCTTCCAGTCAATATTTTTCAGGCAGACTTTTGCTCAGTAGCAGAACAGCATATTAGAATACCCCAGTCCCATGCTGACACTGATTTTTTTTTTTTTTTTTTTTTTTTTTTTGTGGTATGCGGGCCTTCCTCTGTTGTGGCCTCTCCCGTTGCGGAGCACAGGCTCCAGAC
>NC_041224.1:141152864-141174768 GCF_002837175.3 Physeter macrocephalus
GGAGCACAGGCTCCGGACGCGCAGGCTCAGCGGCCATGGCTCACGGGCCCAGCCGCTCCGCGGCATGTGGGATCCTCCCATACCGGGGCGCGAACCCGGTTCCCCTGCATCGGCAGGCGGACGCGCAACCACTGTGCCACCAGGGAGGCCCTGACACTGATTTTTAAGTTACGGAAGGCAAGTTTGCTTCTGTTTCCCCTGCTGCTGACAGGGCCAGGAGAACCCAACTGCTGCATGAATTTGACCCCTACTTGCAAAGGAACGTATACAACACTGTATTCAGGCGTATTAGCAGTTCCTACAGTATTTGGGGTTTATATGGTATTTGACGATGACATTGCTCTTGTTCCTGCCTCTGCCTAAATCTAGTACCTTCTTGGTTGTGTTTGTAGACCCTGGGTTAGACCACGCCAAGGTCCCAGTCTCGGTGACATGTTAAACATCTCACATATAGGAAGTAGTTGCATGTTTCAGGGCTTTGTGCTCAGCATTTCAGCATCTCTGATGGTTCAGTATTGGACCATGCTCAAATTCTCCTGAGAAGTAAGAATTCAAGAAAATAGAGTCTCTGTCTTCCTCACTCTGACCCTACCAGTACCAAGTATAGGGCCTAATATGGGCACGTGGCCCTGCCTCCCCATCATGGTTGGTCAGTAGGATTTTCTTATCTTAATACCTTGCCATCTTTTGCATGTTGTGTTTCATCTTCAGGCTTGTTTCTTCATGGTCACAAATGGCTACTGTAGCCCCAGACCTCATGCCCTTGTACAAAGTGGAAAGGAGTGGAAAGGGTCCACCTGTAGAAGCCCCTCTTCCCTTTCATCAGGGAAGGAAATCTGTCCAGAGTCCTACACACTTCCTTTTATGTCTCAATGGCTAGTACTAGATCACAAGGTCACCCATGAAAGGGAGGTTAGGCCAAGGGGTATCTGCATTTCCAGCTTCTGTGGAGGTGGCAGGAGAGAAGAGGCTTCAGAACAGTTGGACAGTTACCCATGGAATGTCAGACACACATTCATTCTCTGAACTAATATCTGTCAGCCCCAACATTAGGTCTAAACCACCTGGCTGGGTGGGCCTTTCCTAGGGGTGGTAAAGGAATCAGTGACGCTTTTAGCATTGAATAGAAAGGCATTCTTGATCCTTGCCCATTGGGTACCTTTTAAGCCTTCATATTGGCTTTATGCCTATGTCTGCAAGATGGTTATACATTAGACAAAGATTCCACACGCCTTGGGCTTCTCACAGCTTCTAAAGTACCTATCTTGTGATCAGTCTGTGATTCTTAGTTCCTGCGACTCCATCACACAGTCATTTGTGGTAAAATGGCAGAAAGAACATGTCCCCTAGGTAATGCCAGATGGCTAGAGAAGCAAACAGATGGATTAGTTTCCCTGATGGAGCTACGCCAAACAAGGATAGGGTGGTGTCTCCAAGAAAGGGCAGACCATGTCACTGTTTGTGACACCTGATAAGGAGCCTCCTTTTCAACTTTGTCTCTTGACTAGTTTTTATTTGTAATCAGCAATTGCTTGGGACTAAACAGATTTGAGTCAAATGCCCATTGCATTATTTGCTGGTGGTTTTTGATCGGCTCAGGTAGTTAACTCTAATCTCCATTCTTCATCTCTAAAATTGGATTTTACATCCTGAGATTATGAAGCTTATGTAGAATAATGATGTGCTTACCACAGAGTACATGCTATTTCCCATCTTTTATTTCTACTAAATGGAAAATAAGAAACATTTCTTCTGAAATACAGATGTTAATGTCCTTTCTGCATCCCTTGCCTTCCTTAAACCTCTTGGTCATTCAACCCTTAGTGACAATTACTGCAATTAAATCAACAGTTGCTGTCCCAGAGATGGGAAATTGGTTTTATTTCCATGTTATTTCTGCTGGATAGCAGTGACTGCCTGGAATGCTCAGTTAGGGAGGTTCTGAGGCCGAGTCTCTGCAGAGAAAGATGCCTGCCAGGTTACCAGAGAAAGGCACAGCCTCACGTGTGTTGGCATTGGACTCATTGGTTTACGTGTTTGGGTTGTGCCTTCTGTGTGCTGGGCATTGTGCTGGGCACTGACCTTACAAAAAAGAGACCCATACGTGGCACCAGAGAAGGCCTCTCTGAGGAAGGGAGACATAGTGGTGAGGAGTCAGCCTTCTTTTATTATTCTCTTAGTGGAGGAGAGAAAGAGGTCAGAGAGACAAGGCAAAAAGAGGAAAGAGAAATAAGAGGAGGAAGGGGAAACAGAAGGGGTAAGAATCTGGAGAAGTCAGCTGTCTACTCTCATGAGAGCCTCCTTTCCTCTTGTTTCCCCTAAAAGTTCACTTTCTCTGATGAATCCACTCAGCATGTATTGAGCTTTATTACATACCAGATACTCTTATCAGTGCTTTGACTAAACACATGGACAAGATTTGGCCCCTTTTTTCAAGAAAATGGTCTTGAAGGTGAAAAAGAAGGGTAGGTTTTGAAGCACACCTGCAAAGCAGTTTGTGGTTTTAGAAAATGTACATTTTGTAACTGTTTCCATGCCTTACTTAATCTTTATCATAACTCTCTCGGGTGAATTATTATGATTACCCTATTTTTCAGAAAATCACCCTAAGATGAGAGCTTCAATGACCTTGGGGATAACCTCGGGCCAGGCCCTTAAAGTTGGACAATGGCAGAGCAGTCCTTCTGACTCCAGGACTGGGGCACTGTCTGCTATGCTAGAGCTGCATTGTGGCTTTGTGACCAGGGCAGGGGATTGGGGCTCGGGTAAGGAGTGCTCTGGACTACACAGGACGTCAGCAGAGCCATGGAGGTGTGCCAATGGAGATGGTATGAATGGAGAGGAAAAGCAGGAGCCCAAGCAGAAATTTAGGTTGTGATTTCACTACAAAGATCCCTGAATTCCAAGCTCAGGAGTTTGGGTATTATGCTGCGGGCAATGCTGCTGAGAGCAGAAAGTAAGCTGCTCCCTGCTGGCAGCTGCCTGGTAATTCAGTTTATTTTTGTCTAAGGTAACATTTTATCACAGGACAGAATATCATTATCAATAATGGCATTCTGATTTTTTCAAGCGAGCATCTGCAGAGTAATCAGAAATTAAATTGGGCCTGAAACAACCCATGCCATATTTAGCAAGAAACTTATTATTTTACTATTATTAACTTAAGTCACTGAAGTTTCGAATGGTATCCTCTTAGAAAGGTAGCTGGGGATGATTGTTAATGCTGACTTAGCATTTTTATAGACTTTTCTAACATTCACAATCTTTCAGGAGCAGTATTCTTATTTTCCTTATTTTTTCTTATTTTAGTTAACTCTTATTTTTTTAAGAATAGATAAAGTAATTCATATGAAGACGATTTGGTAAAGATAATTGGAGTAAGTACTCTCCATTTGATTTAAAAATCTTTCTCTTTTTTTTTTCCTTTAACAAATTTAGAAAATGTCAGATTAACGCTGGCTGACCATTCCCTGCATATATGGCTGCAGTTGAGAATTTCCAGAGCTTATTTGGGAAAGTAAAAATACAAGCCATGGCAATTCTGAATCCCATTCCTTCCCACCTCCTCAAGGACCTTCCTTAATTAGCTCCTCCCTCACCTGTGTCTTCCTCTGACCTCATGCCCAGTTTTCTCTTCCTAAATTCATGCCTTTCCTCAACCCTTCGGCCACCCTACCTCTCAATTACCAAACTTCTTGAAACTGTGGTCTACATCTTGGCTATAATGCATCCCTTCACCCTGAATTCTAAATTACCTCTTCCTCATCTTCTAATGGCCTTTTCTCAAGCCCTGATCCCACACATCCCCTTTCCTGCAGTATTTGACACAATTATCCAGCTCTCACCAATCCTTCTTTAGAAACTCACCTCCTAATTGGTTCTTGCTTTTCCTTCTTCACTTCTTTCGCTGCCTTCCTTGGGCATGCTGCCTGGGCTCCATCCTTGGTCTTCTCTTCAGGCTCTCTCAACCCTTCCCTTGAATAGCGTTGAATCTACACAAATAACTCTCAGGTTGTATCTCCTGCCCGACCTGTCCTCTAAGAATTAATCTTGTAGACTAGACTAAACATTCTCATCAGCCTATGCTGCCAGCATGTCAAATTCAACCAGTTCAGAATCAAAATCTGCATTGCACGTGGTTTTTCTGCCTATTGAAAACATATTTGTATTGTCAGCCCATCTGAAAAGCTGTATCATCCACAAATTTTTTTCTTGATCCCAATAATCTCAGTGCTTCCAGAGCACTTTATTCAAATTTTTTTATCGTTAGTAATTGTAGGCTGAGTGGTCTAATAGTTTTCTGTGTGATAGTCTTATTACTAAATAGCTGTGTAGCATTGACACCTCAGTTTTCTCATCTGTAAATGAGGCCTTAATTTAGGGTAGTCTTGAGAATTAAATAAATTAATAAACACTTTAAAGTGTTTAAAACAATGCCTGGAACAAAACAAACAACTCCATATATTTATTGTTGTCATCGCTATACTATGAACTCCTTAAAAGTGGGAACTGTGTTTTACTCATTTTTTAATCTCCTGTAGCACTTAGCATAGCAATTTTCACATAATAGATGCTTAAGATATTGTTGAAATGGATAACAGGAGAGATTCATTGCTCAGAAGTTTTTTAAAATATAGAGCTCAAAATCTCCTGCAGTTTAGGTTTTAGTAGAAAGAAGAAGAATACTGGAGAAAAAGGCAACTTCCTCAGGGTCTCACACCCCTTTTACATGTAGGCTCGTACAGCAAGAACTGACATTCATAAAAGTCTTACTGATCATTACCATTACAACACCCTGAAGAACATTGTGAACCACCAGTTTAAGTTGCACATAATGTTTGCTTCTAAGTGAATTTTATTACATCAGAGTTATTCCTTAATAATTAGTTTTAAATGATAACTCTTATTTAACCATG
The DNA here is from genome assembly GCF_002837175.3 of Physeter macrocephalus. Taxonomy (NCBI): domain Eukaryota; kingdom Metazoa; phylum Chordata; class Mammalia; order Artiodactyla; family Physeteridae; genus Physeter; species Physeter macrocephalus. The sequence continues at coordinate 141,157,781 of NC_041224.1, forward strand.
ATTTCAGTTAATGAGAACTTTGGATTCCCAGCTCTGCAAGATCAATGAGCTTCTGGAGTTGAAAAATGAATTGTCACCGTGGCTCCAACATAACAGTTTTTGTTTTTTTTTCCTGTTCCATTGTGAATTCATTCTGGTTCAGGATGAATTTGTATATAAAATTAAGCCATGATATCTTTAAGATTTGTGCACTCTTCTTTACTGCCTCTATTCATGGCAGGGTTGTTAGGTAATACCTGGATTTAAGCACTTTTGTCTTTAACTACAAAGGTCAAAGCAGTGTATGTTTGGAAGAATACTCAACCTTCTATAGTTAAGTCCTTGGACTCCCTTGTGTTATGCCTGTTTATAATTAATATACTTTAGTTGAGTTTTTATTACTAGCAATCAAATAGTCTTGCTGAGGCAGCATTGCTCCTGAGTTAGAGATTGTAGGGAGGGGGCAGAGAAACACAGGAAAGGCGATGTTCTCAGTGGAAAGAGCCCAGGCCTCAAAATCAGACAAATAGTGATCCAAGTCCTTGTTTCATCACTTACTAGTTATGTAAACTTGTGCCAGTTATTTAAACATCTTGACATTCAGTTTCCTCATTTGGACAATAAAAATAAAAATATTAATCATGCAGGATTTTGAAATTCTGAGGATTAGAAGTAATGTTTGTAAAGAGCCCACCAGGCACAGTGTCTGGTTCAATGGTGCTATATTATTGTTAACAAATTTCATTTTAATAGCTTCAAAGTAACCTTATTGACTAATAAATCATGCAGCTAAATTATAAAATAATTAGCTAATTGGCTAAATACATTAATATAATAACCAATTTAGGAATTAAAGAATAAAATTTAAAATAGGGTAAATTTTTATAAAAAGAAAATAAATAAATGCACTTTACTTGGTAAGAAGAAACTCTATAAAGGCCAGGAAAAAATTGCTCTTGGTTTTGCACTATTCTTTTTTTTTTTGAGGTATGCGGGCCTCTCACTGTTGTGGCCTCTCCCGTTGCGGAGCACAGGCTCCGGACGCGCAGGCTCAGCAGCCACGGCTCACGGGCCTAGCCGCTTGGCGGCATGTGGGATCTACCCGGACCGGGGCACGAACCCATGTCCCTGCATCAGCAGGCGGACTCTCAACCACTGCGCCACCAGGGAAGCCCAGTTTAGCACTATTCTTCCCAATGGAGATTAAAAATTCTACCATGAACTGGGCACCCAAATGAGTTCATGCAGATAACCTAAAAGAATATAATAGAGTCCCTGAAGAAAGTTCCACTTATTCTGTTGGAAATACATTTTTTGGTAGCAAACATCTGGCTGTTCTCTCCCACTTAGAGGAAGCAAAGACATGAGCTAGATTCTACTGTTGAAAATTGGTTGACCAAATATGCATGGATTTATTTCTGGGCTCTCTATTCTGTTCCATTGGTCTATATGTCTGTTTTTATGCCAGTATCATACTGTTTTTAATTACCATAGCTTTCTAGTATAGTTTGAAATCAGGGTGCATGATACCTCCAACTCAGTTCTTCTTTCTCAAGATTGCTTAAGCTATTCAGGGTTTGTGATTCCATTGCATTTTCTATTTCTGTGGAAAATGCCACTGGAATTTTGATAGGGATTGCACTAAATTTGTATATCACTTTGGGTATTATGTACATTTTAACAATATCAATTCTAATCCATGAACACGAGTATCCATTTATTTGGGTCTTCATCAATTTCTTTCATCAATGTCTTATAGTATTCTGTGCACAGACCTTTCACCTCCTTAGTTAAATTTATTCCTAGGTATTTTATTCTTTTTCATGCTATTGTAAATGGGATTGTTTTCTTGATTTCCTTTTTGGATAGATCAATGTTGATGTAAAGAAATGCAACTAATTTTTTGATGTTGACTTTGTATCCTGCAACTTTACTGTATTTGTTTTTTAGTTCTAACAATGTGTGTGTGTGTGTGTGTGTGTGTGTGTGTGTGTGTGTGTGTGTTTATTTTTTTTTTTTACAAGGCCTTTGGGATTTTAATAGGGATTGCATTAGCTCTGTATATCTCTTTCGGTGGTATTGTCATCTTAACAGTATTAGGTCTTCCAGTCCATGAATGCACGATGTGTTTTCATTTATTTAGACCTTCATTAATTTCTTTCAGCAGTATTTTGTAGATTTCAGTGTATAAGTGTTTTGCCTCCTTGGTTAAATTTATTCCTGGGTGTTGGGCTTCCCTGGTGGCACAGTGGTTAGGAATCAGCCTGTCAGTGCAGGGGATACGGGTTCGAGCCCTGGTCTGGGAAGATCCCACATGCCGTGGAGCAACTAAGCCCGTGAGCCACAACTGTTGAGCCTGCGCTCTAGAGCCCACGAGCCACAACTACTGAAGCCCGAGCGCCTAGAGCCCGCTCTCCGCCACTGCGGTGAGAAACCCGCACACCGCAACGAAGAGTAGCCCCCGCTTGCAGCAACTAGAGAAAGCCCGCGCGCAGCAATGAAGACCCAATGCAGCCATAAACAAACAAACAAACAAATAAATAAATAAATCCTGAGTGTTTTATACTCTGATGTTATTTAAATGGGATTGTTTTTTCATTTCCTTTTTAGATCATTCATTATAAATGTATAGTAATGCAGTTGATATTTGTGTGTTCATTTTATATCCTAAAACTTTGCTGAATTTACTTATTAACTCTTAACAATTTTTTTGTGTAATCTTTAGGGTTTTCTACATACAAGATCATGTCATCTGCAAATAGAGATAATTTTACTTCTTCTATTTTGCTTTGGATGCCTTTTATTTCTTTTCCTCATGTGACTGCTCTTGCTAGTACTTCCAGTACTATGTTAAATAGAAGTGGTGAGAGTGGGCATCAGATCTTAGAGGAAGAGGTTTCAGTTTTTGCCATTGATTATGATGTTAGCTGTGGGCTTTTCATAAACAGCCTTTATTATGTTGAAGAAATTTCCTTTTATACTTATTTTGTTGAGAATTTTTATCATGAATGGATGTTGATCTTTGTCAAATGCTTTCTCTGCATCTGAGAAGCTCATGTGATTTTTATCTTTTATTCTGTTAATGTGGGGTATCACATTGATTGATTTGAGTATGTTAAACTAAACTCGTATCCCAGGGATAAATCCTACTTGGTCATGGTGTATAATCTTTTTGATGATGCTGTTGAATTCAGTTTGCTAGTATTTTATTGAGGATTTCTGCATCTATGTTCATCAGAGATATTGGCTTATAGTTTTCTTTTCTTGTGTCTTTGTTTGGCTTTTGTATCAGGGCAATGCTGGCCTCATAAAATGAGTCTGAAAGTATTCTCTCTACTTCTATTTTTTCGAAGAGTTTAAGAAGGATTGGTATTCATTCTTCTTTGGATGTTTAGTAGAATTTAGCTATGAAGCCATCTGGTCCTGTGCTTTTCTTTATTAGGGGGTTTTTGATTACTACGTCAATCTCCTTATTTGTTATTGGTCTGTTTAGGCATTCTATTTCTTCTTGATAAAGTCTTGGTAGGTTGTGTGTTTTTAGAAATTTATCCATTTCTCCTTTGTTATCCAATTGGTGTGCATATAATTGTTCATAATAGTCTCTTATGATCCTTTTTATTTCTGAAGCTTCTATTGTAATGTCTCTTTCATTTCTGATTTTATGTGTTTTCTCTTTTTTTTTTTTTTTTTTCGGTGTGCGGGCCTCTCACTGTTGTGGCCTCTCCCGTTGCGGAGCGCAGGCTCCGGACGCACAGGCCCAGCGGCCATGGCTCACGGGCCCAGCCGCCCCGCGGCATGTGGGCACAGGCCCAGCGGCCATGGCTCACGGGCCCAGCCGCCCCGCAGCATGTGGGATCCTCCCGGACTGGGGCACGAACCCGCGTCCACTGCATCGGCAGGCAGACTCTCAACAACTGCGCCACGAGGGAAGCCCATCTTTTTTTCTTTTTTATCTAGCTAAGTATTTGTCAATTTTGTTTATTTTTTGAAAAACAAACTCTTAGTTTTGTTTATTTTAAAAAATTGTTTTTCTATTCTCTATTTGACTTATTTCTGCTCCAGTCTTTATTATTTCCTTCCTTCTTCTAACTTTAGATTTAGTTTGTTTTTTTTAGTTCCTTGGGGTGTAAAGTTACATTGTTTATTTGACATCTTCTTTTTTAATGTAGGTGTTTATCACCATAAACTTTCCTTAGTACTGCCTTTGCTGCATCCCATAAGTTTTGGTAATTTGTGTTTTTGTTTTCATTTTTCATGAGAAATTTTTAAAATTCCCTTTTGATCCAGTGGTTGTTCAAGAGTGTATTATTTAATTTCCATGTGTTTATGAATTTTCCACATTTTCTTTCTGCTACTGATTTCTAGCTTCATTCCACTGTGGTCCAAAAGGTACATGATATAATTTCTATTTTATTAAATTTTTTAAGAGTTGTTTTGTGACCTAACATGTGATCTATCATGGAGAATATTCCATGTGCACTTGAGAAGAATGTGTATTCCTCTGCTGTTGGGTGAAAGCTGCATATGTCTGTTAGGTCCAGTTGATCTCTAGTGTTGTTCAAGTACACTGTTTCTTTATCAATCTTTCTGTCTGTATGTCTATCCATTATTGAATGTGAGGTGTTGAAGTCTCCTCCTATTATTGTACTGTTGTAAATTTCTTCATTCAGATTTGTCAATATTTGTTTTATTTACTTAGGTGTTCTAAAGTTGGATGCATATATATTTACAATCATTATATCTTCCTGTTGAATTGACCCTTTTATCATTATGTAATACCTTCTTTGTCTCCAAACACGGTTTTTAAAAAAAATCAATTTATTTATTTATTTTATTTTTATTTTTGGCTGCGTTGGGTCTTTGTTGCTGCACACGGGCTTTCTCTAGTTGTGGCAAGTGGGGGCTACTCTTCATTGTGGTGCGCAGGCTTCTCATTGCAGGGGCTTCTCGTGTTGTGGAGTGCAGGCTCTAGGCATGCGGGCTTCAGTAGTTGTGGCACACAGGCTCAGTAGTTGTAGCTCATGGGCTCTACAGTGCAGGCTCAGTAGTTGTGGCACACGGGCTTAGTTGCTCCACAGCATGTGGGATCTTCCTGGACCAGGGATCAAACCTGTATCCCCTGCACTGGCAGGCGGATTCTTAACCACTGCACCACCAGGGAAGTCCCCCAAACACAGTTTTGACTGAAAGTCTACTTTACCAACAAACTTCATACTTTATATTCTCATGTTGCCATTTAGTGTCCTTTCATTTCTACTTGCAAAACTCCCTTTAGCATATTGGGGAGCAACCAGAGAGAACTAATTCCAGCAGGATTCTTTTAAAAGGCAACTGGGACCCAGGATACAAAAAAATTCATTTCAATTTACTCATCAAAGAAAATGTGGCCAGCCAAATTAATTCTGTAATATTGAATGTATTGAACTAAAGAAAAAAATTTAAAGAAAAAAAATCATAGGAGGAGCTTGAGATTGGTGCCAATATAAAGCAATAGAGAAGAAAGTTGGAGTGTGAAGAGAAAATGACCCTTTGCCCAGATCTACAGAGTTTGTTTATTGCTCCTTAACCACAACCACACTGGCTGATGCCAAACCGCAGTGGGGTCTCCTGTATGCCCCACCCACTCCCTATGCTCAGAAGAGAGTGCTAAAGTTCGGACGCCTGAAGCTGCCCTATTCAATGACAAAGTGGCAGTTGCTGGAACCCCATAATAGTGAAGCAAGGCCCAACACTTGGCTACACTCAAGTACACTTTGGTAAAGGAGGAGCTGTCCCACTACTTCTCAGCAGCAATTCCTTACAGTGAGAAACAACTGGGGAAACAGAGCTGGGCTCTGCACAGAAGGAAAAATCTTCACAGTGGTGTAAGGGCCAGCATGAGGCTCAGGGGGTTCTATGAGTTGAACTGTGTCCCCAGTAAAAGATATGTTGAAGTCCCAAACCCCAGAATGTGAGCTTATTTGGAAATAGGATCTTTACAGACCAATCAAGTTAAAATGAGGTCATTGGGGGCCCTAATCCATATGACTGGTGTCCTTATGAAAAGGGAAAATTTGTACACAGAGGGAAGATGATGTGAAGACACACAGTGAGAAGATGGCCTGTGCCTGGAGTGATGCATCTACAAGCCAAGGAATGCCATGGACTGCTGGCAACCACCAGAAGCTACAAGAGGCAAGGAAGAATCCCCCCCCAGAGCTATCAGAGAGAGCACGGCTCTGCCAACACCTTGGTTTTGGACTTTTAACCACCAGAACTGTGCCAGAATAAATTTCTGTCATTTTTTTACACTTTTTTAAAAAATATATATTTCAACGTCTTTATTGGAGTATAATTGCTTTACAATGTTGTGTTAGTTTCTGCTGTTTAACAAAGTGAATCAGCTGTACGTATACATATATCCCCATATCCCCTCCCTCTTGCGTCTCTCTCCCACCCTCACTATCTGTCATTTTAAGTCATCCAGTTTTTGGTACTTTGCTAGGGCAATACAAGGAAACTGATATAGGTGGGGAAAGAGCAGAGAATATACAACTATCCTACTCCCTTTTTCCTGAAATGATCCATAAAACATACCACAGCTTCTTCACCTACTCACCCCCTGCTTGCTTAACTCATGTGTAGGCTATAAGAATCTTCTACTGTTCACTACTTTCAGGATAACCTCACTCACTCTGTGTCCCTGAGGGCTCTATCCTTGGTCTGCTTCTTACCTGGGCATTGGGTCCTCACATTATTTCCATCATCTCAAATATCATTCTGACTGATGCTTCCTGTAAAAGCAGGATCATATGTGCCCCGTGTTCCATCTGTTAAAATTCTGCATCCATACCTATCATTTTGTCAGGCTGGAGTTTCCTCAGGAAACTTTCTTCACCACTGCTAGCAAACAGAATTCCTCATTAGATCCTCTGAATGAGCAGCTGCTTATGAAAGGAATTCTGGGCTCTCCGGAGGGAGGCAAATGCTGCACATGCAGACCTTGAAGAAGGTTAATTTGACACAATAAAGCCATTTAGAAGAAACTTTATCTCAAAGGTGGTACACTGAAACACACACACACACACACACACACACACACACTCCTCTTCTATATCTAGTAACCATAAAAAATAGCAAGCACCAAACCAAGCCTATTGTCTTCCTTCCCCAGACTGAAAAATGGTATTGCACTCTTCTGATCAGCTAGGCTTTGACAGAGCTGGGGCTAGGGTGAGGCAAGCAAGCTGCCTAGGGTGCAGAATTTAAGGAGGCACTCACTCTCAGGGTCAGCCTTGGTCTTGAACTCCCACATGTAGTCAATCACCAACTCCAGTCCCATCCCCCTCCACGTCATCTCTCTTAGTGGCTCCTCTGTGCACAGTGGGTGCTAGGCATGTTGGGTTGATACAGAGGATCAGGGACAGATGAAGATATCCTTTGTATTCTCAGCTGCCTTAGTAGAAGCCTTGTCATTCATTTGTCACCTGTCTGCTGTTAGTTATGTCACAATTATCTCCTATATTCTTCTAATCTCCAGTATCATCCTCATTGTATCTATGTGTCTCTCTGAGATCTAATTTAACAAAGTGAATCAGCTGTACGTATACATATATCCCCATATCCCCTCCCTCTTGCGTCTCTCTCCCACCCTCACTATCTGTCATTTTAAGTCATCCAGTTTTTGGTACTTTGCTAGGGCAATACAAGGAAACTGATATAGGTGGGGAAAGAGCAGAGAATATACAACTATCCTACTCCCTTTTTCCTGAAATGATCCATAAAACATACCACAGCTTCTTCACCTACTCACCCCCTGCTTGCTTAACTCATGTGTAGGCTATAAGAATCTTCTACTCTTCACTACTTTCAGGATAACCTCACTCACTCTGTGTCCCTGAGGGCTCTATCCTTGGTCTGCTTCTTACCTGGGCATTGGGTCCTCACATTATTTCCATCATCTCAAATATCATTCTGACTGATGCTTCCTGTAAAAGCAGGATCATATGTGCCCCGTGTTCCATCTGTTAAAATTCTGCATCCATACCTATCATTTTGTCAGGCTGGAGTTTCCTCAGGAAACTTTCTTCACCACTGCTAGCAAACAGAATTCCTCATTAGATCCTCTGAATGAGCAGCTGCTTATGAAAGGAATTCTGGGCTCTCCGGAGGGAGGCAAATGCTGCACATGCAGACCTTGAAGAAGGTTAATTTGACACAATAAAGCCATTTAGAAGAAACTTTATCTCAAAGGTGGTACACTGAAACACACACACACACACACACACACACACACACTCCTCTTCTATATCTAGTAACCATAAAAAATAGCAAGCACCAAACCAAGCCTATTGTCTTCCTTCCCCAGACTGAAAAATGGTATTGCACTCTTCTGATCAGCTAGGCTTTGACAGAGCTGGGGCTAGGGTGAGGCAAGCAAGCTGCCTAGGGTGCAGAATTTAAGGAGGCACTCACTCTCAGGGTCAGCCTTGGTCTTGAACTCCCACATGTAGTCAATCACCAACTCCAGTCCCATCCCCCTCCACGTCATCTCTCTTAGTGGCTCCTCTGTGCACAGTGGGTGCTAGGCATGTTGGGTTGATACAGAGGATCAGGGACAGATGAAGATATCCTTTGTATTCTCAGCTGCCTTAGTAGAAGCCTTGTCATTCATTTGTCACCTGTCTGCTGTTAGTTATGTCACAATTATCTCCTATATTCTTCTAATCTCCAGTATCATCCTCATTGTATCTATGTGTCTCTCTGAGATCTAAAAAATAGAGCACAAAATCCTTAACATTCAAGTTTCTTTTTAGCGTGGTTCAACCCACCCTTTCAGCCTTGCCTGGTACTACATTCCCACCCAAGCACTTTACAGCACAATTCAGTGTATTACTCACTGTTCTCTGCATATGCCATGCGCCTCCATGTCTTAGCACCTTAGTCCATGTTCTTTCTTCATACTGGGATGAACCTTCTCCCTCTGGAAAAAGCCAAATCAGAACCCAGCCCCAAAGTCCACCTCTGAGAATCCTTCTCTGTTGCTCTAGTCTTACATTGCAGCTCTTATTTCATGCTGCCTTTTACTTAGTGAGCATTTCCACATAGCCATCTCCCATCACCCCCAGTCTTGGCTTTTGGCACAGTGTCCAGTTAGTTAGCTGTGTTGTCATCACAATACTTTGCAAAGAAGGGTAACTCCATGAGTACTAATTGAACCCAAGTCCAAAACTGGTCAAAGGCAGCTTTTTTAAAGTAACTATCCTTTTTTCTCTTAATTTTTATTTCTCCTATTGCTATTACTTTCATCCACTTGTACCTCATCATCTTTGACTCTTGACTTTAACAGTGAAATAACACAGGCAATTGGACTTCTGCAAAAAGTAGTGAACAATCCTTACAAGACTTAGCTTGGTGAGGGCAGGAATGACTATTTCTCTTATTCACAGCCCTGTTCTGAGTGCTTGGCACACAGTAGGTGCTCCATCAATAATTAGCAAAACAGTGAGTTCATAGCAATTTTAATTGTTTTATGACAGTATTGTGTTGCATATTATTATAAGAAGTTTATGAAAGGATTTATATAACTTTCAAGTTTTTAAAAAGCTATTTAAATTATCTGCATAAACCACACAGAGCACAATATTAAGGGTGTTTTCCAGTTTTACCAGTCTCCAGTGATTTCTATTAATAACCCAAAGGAGCCATATACTACTTTGGAGTTGGACTATGTGGTCCTGGACACAGGAGTAAAGTGAGCACTTGGCCTCAGCCTTCCCAGCACGTTCACAGGAGATTTTATTTCTTAGAGCTTTTGCATTTTCTGGTGAGATCATGAGAAGAGAGGGAGAAGTTTCTACATTTAGTAACATTTATTTATGCATTCAGTATCAAGTACATAAGTGCAAATATCCAGAGTCCATAATTAAGTCCATTAGGAACTACAGAGAAAGTAATACAAATTGTAATAAAGTTAACATGCTGGTACTTTTTAGTTACCATACATGTAAATCAGCCCATCAGTCTCACACAACAAAAGTACTGCATGTTTGTTTTGGGTTTATTTGTTTATTTAATTATTTTAAGTTATACAAAACTGATTACCCTAAATACGGTCGGCTTGTTTTTATTTTTATGTTGTGTGTGTTGGAAAAACACTTAAACATCGATCTACAAGTCTATATATTGTTATTAAAGATTAATCCAAGCAACAACCCAAGGACATATAAGCGATTTCCACTATTGCATCAGTGCACTGGGCAGGAAAGGCCTAGCCACAGGGAACATGAGAAGCTACAGAAGCATTGCAGAGAGAAGAACACCGACGAAGGAAAGATAACTTGGGTTCTCACCATCATGCACTTTTTTTTAGCAACACAAAATTAAAAACCACATCTAATACACTTTTCTCTATGCTTTAGTGCTTGACACAAGTGACTCAAATACCCTAGGAGTACAGACACAGCCTAAAAACAGCTGTTTTAAAGTTTGTCTCTAAGATTATGATACTGGGGGGGAGAAACAATCAATTTATAGTAACATATAAGACAGAGCTGTTACCACTTCAGACATTCCTCTTGGTGTCCAGTCCCTGGTGTGGTACTGATTTACTCAGTGTGCCTTTTAGCGCCTGGGATTTTAGCCTGAATCCTAAAAAAATAATATCAGGAGATGGTAAATCACAAGTGTTATTAATGAGATCATTTTATGACATCATTATGTGTTGTTGCTTTAATTAGCTAAGTGACCAAATAGCTTAATATTCCAAAAGATATTATAATTTTTATGTATGAGTGTCTATAAACACATTTCTATGCAGCAATAAGAAGAAAGTATAAATTTGATGATGAATGACCCAAGGAAGCCATATTCCTTAAATTATAACTTTTTAGGTAGACAAAGAGGTCAATTTATTTCAGAATTATAGAAACTGTGATATAGTTAGGTGACCATTTATCACTCAATCTGGGACACTTCTGAAAGAGAAAGAGGGTGCTGTTACTAACTATGCTAGTACAACAAGCATAAACATGGATGATTCCAGGAAAAGAAACATATGGTCACCCTCAGCATAAACTGCCCAGAGCTAGAGTTAAGAAACCTGAATCCTAGTTTCAGCTCTCTACTAATTAGCTGTGTGACATAGGCCAGCTAATGAGCTTTCCTGGTCCTAGAGTATTGGGTGCAAATTAGATATCTCCAATGCCCCTAAAATTCTGCGATTCTCACAGTATGGCAGTATTATTTTAGGGTAGGTTTATACTGGAAGCATTTTGTTTCATTAAATCAAAGCTTTATGAGTTCCCCATGCAGAGTCTGACTGAGACCTTCCTCTGTCCTAGGCACCCTTCTACATGCTGGAATTCAGTGAACAGAAGGGGAAAGGTCCTGCTCTCATGGAGCTTTCATTCTCCTAGGGGTTGAGGAGCCATAAATAAACAAGTAGACAAACAAGAGAAGTACATATGGTGATAAATGCTATAAAAAAAAAAAACCCAAACAAGATGGAATGATAGGCAGTGAGGAGGCAGCAGTGATAAGGTGGGAGATGCCTACTTTATTTTTTATTTTTTTTGTGTGTGTGTGGTATGCGGGCCTCCCTCTGTTGCGGCCTCTCCCGTTGCGGAGCACAGGCTCCGGACGCGCAGGCCCATTGGCCATGGCTCACGGGCCCAGCCGCTCCGCGGCACGTGGGATCCTCCCAGACCGGGGCGCGAACCCGGTTCCCCCACATCGGCAGGCGGACGCGCAACCACTGCGCCACCAGGGAAGCCCCAGATGCCTACTTTAAATCCACTGATGTCAGAAACAGATGCCCAAAGGCGCCACCAGGCAAACATCTGGGTGTGAAGTGTTTCAGGAAGAGGAAGCAGGGAGTGCAGAGGCCACAAAGTGAGGACAAGCTTGGGAGGCAAGGAGAGTAGAGACCAGTGTGCTTGGGGAGCAAGGAGGGGAGGTCTGAGAGGCAGGTGGTAACCCAACGGTGTTGGAACTTGTGGGCAGTGGTAAGGAATTTAGATTCTATTCCGTGGATGGGAAGCCATTGATGAATTTTAGGCAGAGGAATGATGTGATCAAAGAGGATCATGATGGTGGTTATGTGAAAAAACTGGGGAAACAGAGGTGAGAGAAATAACGGATGGGGGAAAACTATAGCAGTCCAGGTGCCAGATGGCAATGGCCTGGGTGTTATGGAACTGGAGCCTTGGAAATGGAGTGAACACTCTGGGGATCTAGTGTGGAGATGGAGCTGACAGGACCCACCTGTCATGTTGATGGATTGACTGTGCAGGCAAGGGAAAGACAAGAGAGTAATCAAGGAAGATTCTTTGATTTTTGGCCTGAGCAAGCAGGTGAATGATAATGCCATTTACCAAGATGGTGACGACTGAAGGAAAAATAAATTCTGGGCTGAAACTGCAAGATCTGTTTGGCTATGTTGAATTTGAAACGTCTTTGGGACATTCAAGGGAAAACATCAGATAAGCAGATGAACAGACCTGGCTCTCAATAAACCTTTCTTTTTTAGATTTACTTTTATTATTTATTTATATTTAGTTTTGGCTGCATCAGGTCTTAGTTGCAGCACACGGGATCTTCGTTAAGGCATGCAGGATCTTTTCTTGCAGTGTGCACACTTCTCTCTAGTTGTGGCATGTAGGCTCCAGGGCGCATGGAGCTCTGTAGTTTGTGGCACACAGGCTCTCCAGTTGTGGGGAGTGGGCTTAGTTGCCCCGTGGCATGTGGGATCTTAGTTCCCTGACCAGGGTAGTTGTGGCATGTAGGCTCCAGGGCGCATGGAGCTCTGTAGTTTGTGGCACACAGGCTCTCCAGTTGTGGGGAGTGGGCTTAGTTGCCCCGTGGCATGTGGGATCTTAGTTCCCTGACCAGGGATCGAACCTGCATCCCCTGCATTGTAAGATGGATTCTTTACCACTGGACCACCAGGGAAGTCCCTCAGTAAACCTTTTGATTTAGACTTTATACATCTATTCATAACATCTAGACTTGCACTGATTTTTAAAAAGACGTCTCAAGCACATCACTGACTCATATTTAGCTATGAACAGTTAACCAATTAAAACCCTCAAGGTATTTTTTTTTATACATAGTACTTTTGTACCCTATCTCATCTTCACCTCCCTCTCCTCCCATTCTATATTTGTAAAGCTGACTTTTTAAAAACCTAAACTTGTGGAGATACACGTTTTGGAGTCCTTGACAGAGAGATAACCTTTGAGGCCACAGGACTGGATGAAAGGTGAACCAGAGAAGGGGGAGCCAAGAGAAGACAGTGGGAGAAAGCAGCTGAGGCTCGAGCAGTGTCACTAGTCAAGACTAGTGTTTAAAAAAGATAGCAGTAGTGACGAGAGTATCTGAGAGGTTAAGAGGGATGAGGATGGAGTGATGACTGCAAGACATGGCAATATGGAAGTCACTGAGTCCCTGACAAAGAGCAACTTCAGTGCTCAGGGTGACGGCCTGATTGAAGTGAGGTGGGGAGAGATGAAAGAGATAGCAAGGACAGAAGACTGGAGAAATTATGATTGTGGAAATAAGCACGTAGAGGCAGAAACTGATAATGCAGCAGAGAGTGTGAAACATTCCAATAGAGACACCTTAGGTCTGTCTTCTCAAAAGTTTAAGATATAGAGTTCTACCCACCACCAGTCCCTCCCATCAGGAAGCTTGCACAAGCCTCTTAGATAGCCTCATCTACCAGAGGGCAGACAGCAGAAGCAAGAAGAACTACAATTCTGCAGCTTGTGGAAGGAAAACCACATTCACAGAAAGATAGACAAAATGAAAAGGCAGAGGAGTTTTTACAAGATGAAGGAACAAGATAAAACCCCAGAAAAACAACTCAATGAAATGGAGACAGGCAACCTTCCAGAAAAAGAATTCAGAATAATGATAGTGAAGATGATCCAGGACCTCGGAAAAAGAATGGAGGCAAAGATCAAGAGGATGCAAGAAATTGTTAATAAAGTCCTAGAAGAATTAAAGAACAAACAGAGATGAACAATACAATAACTGAAATGAAAAATACACTAGAAGGAATCAATAGCAGAATAACTGGGGCAGAAGAACGGATAAGTGACCTGGAAGACAGAATGGTGAAACTAACTGTCATGGAACAGAACAAAGGAAAAAGAATGAAAAGAAATGAAGACAGCCTAAGAGACCTCTGGGACAACATTAAACGCAACAACATTAGCATTATAGGGGTCCCAGAAGGAGAAAAGAGAGAGAAAGGACCAGAGAAAATATTTGAAGAGTATGTTGAATTTGAAACGTCTTTGGGACATTCAAGGGAAAACATCAGATAAGCAGATGAATAGACCTGGCTCTCAATAAACCTTTCTTTTTTAGATTTACTTTTATTATTTATTTATATTTAGTTTTGGCTGCATCAGGTCTTAGTTGCAGCACACGGGATCTTCGTTAAGGCATGCAGGATCTTTTCTTGCAGTGTGCACACTTCTCTCTAGTTGTGGCATGTAGGCTCCAGGGCGCGTGGAGCTCTGTAGTTTGTGGCACACAGGCTCTCCAGTTGTGGGGAGTGGGCTTAGTTGCCCCGTGGCATGTGGGATCTTAGTTCCCTGACCAGGGATCGAACCTGCATCCCCTGCATTGTAAGATGGATTCTTTACCACTGGACCACCAGGGAAGTCCCTCAGTAAACCTTTTGATTTAGACTTTATACATCTATTCATAACATCTAGACTTGCACTGATTTTTAAAAAGACGTCTCAAGCACATCACTGACTCATATTTAGCTATGAACAGTTAACCAATTAAAACCCTCAAGGTATTTTTTTTTATACATAGTACTTTTGTACCCTATCTCATCTTCACCTCCCTCTCCTCCCATTCTATATTTGTAAAGCTGACTTTTTAAAAACCTAAACTTGTGGAGATACACGTTTTGGAGTCCTTGACAGAGAGATAACCTTTGAGGCCACAGGACTGGATGAAAGGTGAACCAGAGAAGGGGGAGCCAAGAGAAGACAGTGGGAGAAAGCAGCTGAGGCTCGAGCAGTGTCACTAGTCAAGACTAGTGTTTAAAAAAGATAGCAGTAGTGACGAGAGTATCTGAGAGGTTAAGAGGGATGAGGATGGAGTGATGACTGCAAGACATGGCAATATGGAAGTCACTGAGTCCCTGACAAAGAGCAACTTCAGTGCTCAGGGTGACGGCCTGATTGAAGTGAGGTGGGGAGAGATGAAAGAGATAGCAAGGACAGAAGACTGGAGAAATTATGATTGTGGAAATAAGCACGTAGAGGCAGAAACTGATAATGCAGCAGAGAGTGTGAAACATTCCAATAGAGACACCTTAGGTCTGTCTTCTCAAAAGTTTAAGATATAGAGTTCTACCCACCACCAGTCCCTCCCATCAGGAAGCTTGCACAAGCCTCTTAGATAGCCTCATCTACCAGAGGGCAGACAGCAGAAGCAAGAAGAACTACAATTCTGCAGCTTGTGGAAGGAAAACCACATTCACAGAAAGATAGACAAAATGAAAAGGCAGAGGAGTTTTTACAAGATGAAGGAACAAGATAAAACCCCAGAAAAACAACTCAATGAAATGGAGACAGGCAACCTTCCAGAAAAAGAATTCAGAATAATGATAGTGAAGATGATCCAGGACCTCGGAAAAAGAATGGAGGCAAAGATCAAGAGGATGCAAGAAATTGTTAATAAAGTCCTAGAAGAATTAAAGAACAAACAGAGATGAACAATACAATAACTGAAATGAAAAATACACTAGAAGGAATCAATAGCAGAATAACTGGGGCAGAAGAACGGATAAGTGACCTGGAAGACAGAATGGTGAAACTAACTGTCATGGAACAGAACAAAGGAAAAAGAATGAAAAGAAATGAAGACAGCCTAAGAGACCTCTGGGACAACATTAAACGCAACAACATTAGCATTATAGGGGTCCCAGAAGGAGAAAAGAGAGAGAAAGGACCAGAGAAAATATTTGAAGAGATTATAGTTGAAAACTTCCCTAACATGGGAAAGGAAATAGCCACCCAAGTCCAGGAAGCGCAGAGTCCCATACAGGATAAACCCAAAGAGAAACACGTCAAGACACATAGTAATCAAATTGACAAAAATGAAAGACAAAGAAAAATTATTGAAAGCAACAAGGGAAAAACAACAAATAAAGGAACTTTTCTAAGTGGGAAACACAAGAGAAGAAAAGGACCTACAAAAACAAACCCAAAACAATTAAGAAAATGGTCATAGGAACATACATATCGATAATTACCTTAAAGCTGAATAGATTAAATGCTCCAACCAAAAGACACAGGCTCACTGAATAGATACAAAAACAAGACCCATATATATGCTGTCTAGAAGAGACCCACTTCAGACCTAGGGACACATACAGACTGAAAGTGAGGGGATAGAAAAAGATATTCCATGCAAATGGAAATCAAAAGAAAGCTGGAGAAACAATACTCATATCAGATACAATAGACTTTACAATAAAGAATGTTACAAGACAAGGAAGGACACTACATAATGATCAAGGGGTCAATCCAAGAAGAAGATATAACGATTATAAATATATATGCACCCAACATAGGAGCACCTCAATACATAAGGCAACTGCTAACAGCTATAAATGAGGAAACCAACAGTAACACAATACTAGTTGGGGTACTTTAACACCTCACTTACACCAATGGAGAGATCATTCAGACAGAAAATTAGAAAGGAAACACAAGCTTTAAATGATACAATAGACCGGAGAGATTTCATTGATATTTATAGGACATTCCACCCCAAAACAGCAGATTACACTTAAGTGTAATGTGTAAGTGTTCCTTCTCAAGTCCACAAAGAACATTCTCCAGGATAGATTACATCTTGGGTCACAAATCAAGCCTTGGTAAATTTAATACAACTGAAATCATATCAAGCATCTTTTCCAACCACAATGCTATGAGAATAATAATCAATGACAGGGAAAAAAACGTAAAAAACACAAACACATGGAGGCTAAACAATAC
>NC_041224.1:141175029-141204471 GCF_002837175.3 Physeter macrocephalus
AGAAGGAAAGAAATCATAAAGATCAGAGCAGAAATAAATGAAATAGAAACAAAGAAAACAATAGCAAAGATCAATAAAACTAAAAGCTGGTTCTTTGAGAAGATAAACAAAATTGATAAACCTTTAGCCAGACTCACCAAGAAAAAGAGGGAGAGGACTCGAGTCAATAAAATTAGAAACGAAAAGGAGAAGTTACAACAGACCCTGCAGAAATACAAAGCATCCTAAGAGATGACTACAGGCAACTCTATGACAATAAAATGGACAACCTGGAGGAAATGGACAAATTCTTAGAAAGGTATAACCTTCCAAGACTGAACCAGGAAGAAATCACAAGTAATGAAATTGAAACTGTAATTAAAAATCTTCCAGCAAACAGACGTCCAGGACCAGATGGCTTCACAGGTGAATTCTATCAAACATTTAGAGAAGAGCTAACACCCATCCTTCTCAAAGTCTTCCAAAAAATTGCAGAGGAAGGAACACTCCCAAACTCATTCTATGAGGCCACCATCACCCTGATACCAAAACCAGACAAAGACGTCACAAAGAAAGAAAACTACAGGCCAATATCACTGATGAACATAGATGCAAAAATCCTCAACAAAATACTAGCAAACAGAATCCAACAGCACATTAAAAGGATCATACACCATGATCAAGTGGGGTTTATCCCAGGAATGCAAGGATTCTTCAATATACACAAATCAAACAACTTGATACACCATATAACAAACTGAAGAAGAACAACTATATGATCATCTCAATAGATGCAGAGAAAGCTTTTGACAAAATTCAACACCCATTTATGATAAAAACCCTGCAGAAAGTAGGCATAGAGGGAACTTTCCTCAACATAATAAAGGCCATATATGACAAACCCACAGCCAGCATTGTTCTCAATGGTGAAAAACTGAAACCATTTCCACTAAGATCAGGAACAAGACAAGGTTGCCCACTGATCAGGAACAAGACAAGGATGTCCATTCTTGCCACTATTATTCAACATGGTTTTGGAAGTCCTAGCCACGGCAATCAGAGAGGAAAAAGAAATCAAAGGAATACAAATTGGAAAGAAGAAGTAAAACTGTCACTCTGTGCAGATGACATGATACTATACATGGATAATCCTAAAGATGTCACGAGAAAACTACTAGAGCTAATCAATGAATTTGATAAAGCTGCAGGATACAAAATTAATGCACAGAAATCTCTTGCATTCTTATACACTAATGATGAAAAATCTGAGAGTGAAATTAAGAAAACACTCCCATTTACCATTGCAACAAAAAGAATAAAATATCTAGGAATAAACCTACCTAAGGAGACAAAAGACTTGTACACTACCAACAAAAGATCAGAAAGAGAAATTAAGGAAACAATCCCATTCACCATTGCAATGAAAAGATAAAATACTTAGGAATAAACTTACCAAAGGAGGTAAAAGACCTGTACTCAGAAAACTATAAGACACTGATGAAAGAAATCAAAGATGACACAAACAGATGGAGAGATATACCATGTTCTTGGATTGGAAGAATCAATATTGTGAAAATGACCATACTAGCCAAAGCAACCTACAGATTCAGTGCAATCCCTAAGAAATTACCAGTGGCATTTTTTACAGAACTAGAACAAAAAAATCTTAAAATTTATATGGAGACCCAAAAGACCCCAAATAGCCAAAGCAGTCTTGAGGGAAAAAAACAGAGCTGGAGGAATCAGACTCCCTGACTTCAGACTATACTAGAAAGCTACAGTAATCAAGAAAATATGGTACTGGCACAAAAACCGAAACATAGATCAATTGAACAGAATAGAAAGCCCAGAGATAAACCCATGCACCTATGGGCAACTAATCTATGACAAAGGAAGCAAGGATATACAATGGAGAAAAGACAGTCTCTTAAATAAGTGGTGCTGGGAAAACTGGACAGCTACATGTAAAAGAATGAAATTAGAACACTCTCTAACACTATACACAAAAATAAACTCAAAATGGATTCGAGACCTAAATGTAAGACCGGACACTATAAAACTCTTAGAGGAAAACATAGGAAGAACACTCTGACATAAATCACAGCAAGATCTTTTTTGATCCACCTCCTAGAGTAATGGAAATAAAAACAAAAATAAACAAATGGTACCTAAGGAAACTTCAAAGCTTTTGCACAGCAAAGGAAACCATAAACAAGATGAAAAGACAACCCTCAGAATGGGAGAAAATATTTGCAAACGAATCAATGGACAAAGGATTAATCTCCAAAATATATGAACAGCTCATGCAGCTCAATGTTAAGAAAACAAACAACTGAATCCAAAAATAGGCAGAAGACCTAAACAGACATTTCTCCGAAGAAGACATACAGATGGCCAAGAAGCACATGAAAAGCTGCTCAACATCACTAATTATTAGAGAAATGAAAATCAAAACTACAATGAGGTATCACCTCACACCAGTTAGAATGGGCATCATCAGAAAATCTACAAACAACAAATGCTGGAGAGGGTGTGGAGAAAAGGGAACCCTCTTGCACTGTTGGTGGGAATGTAAATTGATACAGCCACTATGGAGAACAGTATGGAGCCAGTAATCCCACTACTGGGCACATACCCAGAGAAAACCCTAATTCAAAAAGACACATGCACCCCAATGTTCATTGCAGCACTATTTACAATAGCCAGGTCATCGAAGCAACCTAAATGCCCATCGACAGACGAATGGATAAATAAGATGTGGTACATACATACAATGGAATATTACTCAGCCATAAAAAGGAACGAAATTGGGTCATTTGTAGAGACGTGGATGGATCTAGAGACTATCATACAGAGTGAAGTAAGTTAGAGAAAAACAAATATCGTGTATTAACGCATATATGTGGAACCTAGAAAAATGGTAGAGATGAACAAGTTCGCAGGGCAGAAATAGAGACACAGATGTAGAGAACAAACGTATGGACAGCAAGGGGGGATAGTGGCAGGGGTGGTGGTGGTAGTGGGATGAACTGGGAGATTGGGATTGACATGTATACACTAATATGTATAAAATAGACAACTAATAAGAACCTGCTGAATAAAAATAAAA
The DNA here is from genome assembly GCF_002837175.3 of Physeter macrocephalus. Classification (NCBI taxonomy): domain Eukaryota; kingdom Metazoa; phylum Chordata; class Mammalia; order Artiodactyla; family Physeteridae; genus Physeter; species Physeter macrocephalus. The sequence goes on from NC_041224.1 coordinate 141,178,118, forward strand.
TAAAATAAAATTTAAAAATTTTAAAGAAAGAGTTCAAGATATATGTTTTAGTTTTGAAATGCTTTGGAATACCACAGTAGACTAGGTGTTAACTGATTCTACTCTTCTCCCATTGTGGAAGTCCTTTTTACCACATTTGTAACAGTGGTCAACTAACTTTTTTGTGTGTGTGTGTGTGTGTTATGCAGCCCTCTCACTGTTGTGCCTCTCCCGTTGTGGAGCACAGGCTCCGGACACACAGGCTCAGTGGCCATGGCTCACGGGCCCAGCCGCTCCGTGGCATGTGAGATCTTCCCGGACCGGGGCACGAACCCGTGTCCCCTGCATCAGCAGGCGGATTCTCAACCACTGCGCCACCAGGGAAGCCCGGTCAACTAACTTTTATGTGAATACTTGAATGAGTGTCAGTGAGCTCACTGTTTCATGGGGCGAATCGTTTCATTGTTGAACAACTAACTGGTACTGTTTTCCATCACGTTTCATTCAAATCTCAGACCTTCTGGACTTTCCATTCACACAGCTCGTTAGAGAAAAAAAGGAAGACTACTTCTTTCACAATGTTAGACCTCCAAATATTTGAGGATAGCTATGTGTTCTTTTAAAGTTATCTGTTTTCCAGAGTAATCATCCCCAGTGAAGCTTGGCTGTCACTCGCCATTACTGTCTGATTTCCAATACTTCAATACCTGGTCATCTTTCTGACATTACTTCAGTATATATCTGCAGCTCTTAATATGTCAGACTCTGAAATTTAACACAGATATGGAATGACAATATGGAATATGAAACAACTATGGCCTCTTTTGATTTTGATTTATACTTCTATTAATAACATCTAAACTTACATAGATTTTAAAAAATATGCCTCAGTACATTACTGACTCATATTTGGTTGTGATCAATTCATTGATTAAACCCCCTCAGGTATTTTTTGCACAGCTACTGTTGTACCCTATCTCATCTGCCCTTCTTCCCATTCTATATTTGCGAAGTTGACTTTCCTAAATATAGAACTTTGCTTTCTCTGTCAGTTTCATTTTATTAATTTCAGTTCACAATTCTACATTACTCAAGATCACTTGATTCATTTTGAATATTGAGTTTTGCTGTCTTCTCAATGTGCTTTTGCTCTAAGCTATGTGTCACCTAGAACTCTGATGAGTATATTTGATTTGTCTTCACATAGCCATGTGAAATACTGAGACAGAAAGTCATGGAGTCAAGGGCAGAGCCCTCTGTCACATTACTACACCTTGCCCCAGATGGATATTTGATGGATTAATGAACATCCCTAGGGTCTACTATTTCAACCTTCTAGAACTCTACCAGTTGTGCTATCACCTGGACCGTACATCTTCATTTTCTCCTCAAGGACATCAGGAAGACTTTTCTAGTACCCCCACTGAAATCCAAATTCTGCTGGCTAGAGCAGGCTGTATGATCCCTCAGTTTAGTGATCACAGAACGATCTGAGTATTTACCTACACTTTTACTAATTCATTCTGGAACTTTGCTTGAAAGTAGGCATTCGATTCATCAAAAGGTAATTTCTAGAATCTGTTTTTCTCACTTGAAAATCAGGACAGTTCCTGCCCAATTTCAGACTACTTTACCATCCTAGAATATAACTCACCTGGACATGGAGAGTTGTATTCACTTGAGGCAGATTTCTTATTAGGTTTTCAGTTATTTAAGGTTTTAATTTCCTCTAAAATATTTATTTTACCTTTTAAAATTTGTCAGCCTTTACAGCTGGAAAACTGAGACACAGGAAGGTTAAATGACCTGGACACGTTCATCATCCACTCAGTATAGAGAAGGGAGGGGCACCAAGGTCTCCTGACCCAGTCTGGGACTGTCCTCCACACCCCTCGTGAGCTGATCTCTAAGCAGTAGAAGGAGGATGATCATGACCATGATCATTGAATATTTATTGAGTGCTTCCTATGTCCAAGTAAGAGTAGTTTATAGACGTTATCTTTTCAATGTATAGATAAGGAAACAGCTCAGGCAGTCAAATAACATGCATAATGAACTTATATAGCTAAAAAATACCAGAAATGGACTCAAACTAGTCTATCTGATTCCAAAGATCATGTTCTTAACTGTTTCACTAAAAGGGTGTGAGTTCTTTTGGTGGAGTTATTATAGCATGGAATCAGAATTTCAGAGGTTGAAGGAGCCTTAGAGGTAAGATCCCACCAAGAAATCTTCAAAATTTAGTGTCAGGCAAAACAGATTCTTTTGAAGAACTGCTGTTTCCTCCTTTCTGATAAGAAGAAGTACGTAACTTCCCCAGTTTCTCTTTCTGTTCTTAGCTTCCTTTCTATTCCTTTTCAGATCCTTGATTTCCAATTTTAACTTAACCAACTATATTGTATACATACATTCATACATTTTACTTCTCTGCCATCTCTCCTTTCCCTCCATTTTAACAGGTGTATACCCTTATCACTTTTGTTTGAATTCTAATAGCCTCCCAGCTAATCACTACATCTCCACTTTCCTCTCCAATTCTCCTCCCACTAGACTATCATAGTAATCTGTGCAAAACACAAGTCTGATTACATCAATCTCCTGTGTAGGAATATCAGGGGCAGGCTATTTCTTGCTGAGTCAGTCATAACTCCTTAGAGCGTTCAATACTTGTCCTCTGCCTCTCTTTCTAGACCCTTTCCAGTTCATCTTTCCACTCACTTAAACTTCAGACACACTGGCCGACTCCCTGCTCCCTGAATTTGGCCTACATTTTCATGTTTCTGCCTCTACCTGTATTATTTATTCTTGCAATGTCTTTCCCCTCATCATCCACCTGATGAGTATTTACCCATCTTTCAAGGCTGCTATAGACTGAATGTTTATGTCTCGCTCCACACCTCACCCGCCCCCACAAAATTAATATGTTGAAACCTAACCCCCAGTGTGTTGGTATTAGGTGCTGGGGCCTTTGGGAGGTGATTAGTTCATGAGAATGGAGCCCTCATGGATGCAATTAGTGCCCTATGAAAGAGAACCCAGAGAGCTTCCTTCCACTTCTGCCATGTGAGGACACAGAGAGAAGTCTGCAGCAGAACCTGACCATGCTGGCAAGGGCCCTCATTTTAGTAGCTCTCCATTATCCCCTCCAGGTAAGACCAGTAGTTTCCTTATCTCTCTCACTTCAATATTTTATGCAACTCTATTGTCATTCTTATACTGTCTTATAGTTATTTCTTTACAATTTTGTCTGCACCCATAGGCTGAGAGCTCTGCTAGGAGAGGATCATCTCATTCCTCTTTATACTCTCTGTGCCTGTTACATGCAGTTCCCGTAAAATAATAAGTATGTCTTTTTTTGGAAGCAAGCAACTAATCAGTCAAATAAAAAATTAAGAGATGTGATTTGTTCAAGATCCTCAAACTAAGTATTGCACGACTGAGCACTAAAGCTTCTATCTTCCAGTTTCCAAGCTCCTATTCTGGTGTTCTTTGCTGTAGTTCCTAAACACAGTTCTAACTGCCAAAAAGGCACCTAGGGAGTTCATTAAAATATAGATTACAGGACCCTTATTCTAGGAGTTCTATTTCCATAAGTCTGTTGTACAGTCTGGGAATTCATATTTTTAACAGGTTCCCCAGGTTTGGTAAACACCAAGTTTCATATTATACCATGCTGCCATTTCTTAGTACAAAGTAATGAATATCCTCAATTTGCTGATTTTCATTAGGTATTAGTTGCATTTGTGTCCAAGCTGATAATTTCAGGAATTTTGAAATATGCTACAGATCTGTTACAGATCCAAATTCACCATGAATTTAAGAGGAAGAATATAAAAAATACACAGTAAAAAACAAAAATCTTTATATACTTCAGGAGAGAACTATAACTGATGATATGCAAATCAAATAACAGAGGAACTTTAAAGTGCTTGTTTTTTTCTTGTTTGTTTTGTTTTATACATCTTTTACTATGTAAAATACTTTCCTTGAATTCTGACCATCACCTAGGTCTAGCCACATGATTCTAAGATTACTAGAGAGAAAGTCTAGTTTTTTGAGACATGTATTTGTAGTTGAAGCCTAGGTCAGCTTTTGATTAAAACAACATCTTGAGTAATAAGGACAACATAAAAACTAACATTTTAGATGAAGACATATCTAAAAACACTAATTTAAGAATTAAGGAAAACTACTAAGTTAATGACTATATTAACTGTAGGTACTTATTACTGGAATCGTTATCTCCTAATATATAAAGTAGCTGTAAAGTAGAGTCTATTTAAGACTCAGGTTTGAAAAGCAATGCTGTTAATAAAATAAGCAAACACACACACTTGTTGAGTTGAAATGGTGTAATTTAAAATGTAACAAAAGTTCTGAAGATTAAAAAAAGTTTTAAGTTTTAAAAATAATTTCATTGGTTTAAAAAGTTAGTGATATTTATTGTTTAAAAATTGAAAATGTTTGTTAACTTAATTGTTTTTATTTCAATTAAACTGTTATAAATTAATTTCACTTTCCTGAATCAGGCTTTCTTTCCTCCAACCCATCTTACTCTTGGACATGAGCCAGTCCCCAGATAGAGCTTAATATCATTCATTCATTAAAATTCATTTCATTATACCTGAAATAAACCACTGAAAATTTTGTTTAATTGGAAGTTTTAAAATTCATACTTAATTTATGAAATAATATAATTGGGAAGGGTGTGACTATAAGCCTCAAATAAGTGAATGATCATAAATCAACCTATTATTTTCTTATCCTTTTATTCCTCCTATCTAATCCAGTCAAACGCCTGCCTAAGGCAGTCTCTCCTTTTTATGAATTGCACTATGTAACTTACTTTGCCACAACAGCATTTATGTGAGTCCTCACAAGTCCCAGATATTGGTCAATCTGTGCCTACAAAGAGGAAGAAATCATGAGCACATCCAAGGTTCACAAGGTCAAAACTTAACATGAATGTTTGACACTACATAGAACTTACCTGGTGCTTAACATACACTACAGGTAGAGTAAACATTGAAACCACAGCTGGGATGAAAAACAAATATAGTATTAAAATTGAGAGTTGTCAGTAAGAATAAGCTTATAGATACATTTTTATATAGTCAAGTGATATTATGACATTATTTGCAGTGGCCAGCATTCTAGCTAAAAGATGGCAGGACTAGTTCATAAGGAAAACAAAAATATGCTGAGGCCTTCACAGATATTAAGTCAGTATTCCTGGAATGAGGGAATGACCTCCTAAGAAGAAAATGAACTTCTACACATAAATGCCATTGAAGCAGATATATATTTGAAGCCAAATAAAACCAGTTACAGTTGAAAAAAAAAACTTCAGATTAAGAAATTCATTATTATTATGTAATATATATTATACTCTTTAATTGAACTATGATGGTCAGGGAAATGCTCTAGACTCAGAGAATCTGGCATTTGTTGCTAGGAATCCATCCAAGCAAGCTAACAGCTAACAGCCTAGGAAGCTTTACGCTCATAGAACGTGTGAGGGGAGACATAACACACTTGTCTGTCCTTACCCATGAGCAGCAGGGTCAAGCCATTGAAGAGAGCGCCAACGTAAGTCAGGAGCCACATCAGGACTGCAAACTAAAGAATGAAACGGTGATCAGAGCTTCTAAAACCATCGTGACAGATAAGAGTCTCATTTCATTGACTTCTTTAGATTAAAACTTGAGGCAAACTATGTCATGGTTTCAATAGAAAATGTAAGAGCATTTAAAGCTCATCACAGAATTACTGAAAGAGGATCCTGTCTTTACTTCACTCCGAACCCTTTGGATCTCTTTGTTGTAAGAATTGAAGGACTCAGTGAAATAATAATCTAGGGCAGGGGTCAGCAAACTGGCCATTGGCCTGTTTTTGTATGGGCCCACAAGAATGGATTTTACATTTTGCAATAGTCAAAGAGAATCAAAACAGGAATAACATTTTGTGATATGTGAAAATGATATGAAATTCAATTTTCAGTATTCATAAACAATGTTTTATTAGCACACAGCCACAGTCATTCATTTACATATTGTCTTTGGCTGCTTTCCCGCTATAATGGCAAAGTTGAGTAGCTGCAACAAAGACTGTGTAGCCTGCAAAGCCTTAAATATTTACTATATGGCCCTTTATAGATAAGGTGTGCTGATCCCCATTCTAGCACACAATTTTTACATTACAAATGTCAAGAGAAATGTCACCTTAAAAGCCCTATGGTAAGTAATTATAATCTCCCTGCTATCGCTTTTTCAGCCGTTACCTGCCAAGACATTATTCCAGCAAAGCACCTTGAGGGTTAAGGCCTCATCACTCACTTTTCTTCTGCTCTTTCTTCCTCAGTTATGGAGCAGCCCATGGGAGACCCCTCCCTGGTGTGTACAAAGTGCTCTGGGGGAATGGGGAACTCAAAACATCCTTGCCTGGGCTCCCACCCCTCTGCTCACGGCCCTGTTGAATCATGATTGATTGACTAGTTTTACATGTAAGCCACGGGGTGGTCATAGCAGCTTGTTCAAAGAAACCTGGTGAGTTCAATGATGGCACCAGGAATAACACCCAAGTGCCCAAGGTCCTCTACCCTCAGGGGTTCAGTCTCACAGCCCACATGTCTTATTATTAGCAGAGTCCAGCATTTCAAAGAAAAAGCATATATATTGTTTACATTCCCTAAACTAGATTTTTATTTTTAAAATAATTTTAGGAAATTGAGGAATTGAAAATGGTAAGGGGAAGCAACCTGGGATATTGTAAAAAGTACAGAACTAGAAGTTGTGTGACCTGGGTTTGATCCCAGCTCTATCAGTGACTCACTTGGCAACCTCAGGCAAGTACCTTAACCTCTCTGAACCATAGTTCCAGCATCTGTAAAATGAGGGGATTAGACTGGATGAGCTCCATGGTACTGTACAGCTGGAGATTTTTTGACTCTAGGATATAATTAGCACTTGTTATTTTATTCTCCATCGTGTCGCAGTTTATAACGTTACACCGTTAGGGAAAATAAAACCAAGACTGTCAAACGGAACGCCTTAAGCAATCGTACTTTTAAGGAATCCACCAGGTCCTGGACAAGGAAGAGCCTTCTCAGTTCTTTAAGCGTGCTGTTCACATAGAATTGCAGGCAGTCTGTGTACTTCTGAATCTGCTCCTGAGACAGCGTGATCTCAAGCTCCAAGTAGGCCCTGTCAACAAAGGACCCCCACAGAGAACTCCATCAAAGGGAATCCTGAAACAGCGAAGTTTTCCTTTTCCAACCCTGAGGACAACAGCCAGGTCATCCTGAAGGATTCATGCCAGCCAGAAGGCTACAGGGCACCACACACACCCACAGCTGGTGCATTGGGGAACACAGGAATCACGGCACTTAGTGGGGCACTGTGACTGCTTCTGTCTCCCATAGGCAACATTACAGTGTGAGCTGATAATTCAGAGCAACAGGCTGGGAACAGAGAAAAGTCAATCCAAACCAGCTCATTTGCTGAATTCTCTGTATATCTCTGGCCCACCAGGCAATTGTGAAAGTCCTCCTTTCTTCTTGGCTGCATGAAGATGAATTGTCTTTTTAAATAACTGAGATATCTGAAAATCCTAGCTGCCAATTATTATTTGTCATCAAAACTCTAAGATTTCATATTTAAATTCTGGAAAGTACTTTCAGGTTTTATCTAGAGAACTCTGAAAATGCAAGTGAGCTGCACCATATCAAAATGCTCACTGGTTCTAGTAAGAGTGGTATTTTTAGTAATTGCATTTTCCATTTGTTCAAATGGTTAATTTGAACTCTTGGGTAGATAAACTCTTCAAGTATATAAAAATCAATCCATCCTCCTGTTTTGGCCATTTCCCCCCTTCCCCAGGCCCATCCTCTCTCTCTCCTTCCCCAACTCTACGATGTTGTCTATTTTGAGGATACTTCTAGAGTTTTTAAAGTGCTCACCTAACTCTGAGGATTGAGAGGAAAAGAGTAAAACAGAATTTGGCTTGAGTTTTAGAGAATTTATGTTTATATGCTTGGCTTTTTAGAAAAAAATAGAAAAACTGATTTGTCTAGATATTATGTTTTGATTCAAAATGTACTCTGAGTTATATATTCCTTTTGCTGATAAAAACAATTCAGCCAAAGGAGTGTTTTACATTTTAAATGTCTCCTAAAGGAAGATAAAGTAGTTGAGCTAATTACAGTTAGACTCTTGGTCCTACAACTGGGTAGTTACAGAAGAAATAAGAGAAGTGAGAGATGAGTTCTCAGTGTAACTTGACAGGCTTGGACCCAAGAACGTGGCAGAAACCAGCCTCTCTCAGATGGCTAAGGACAGGGGCTGGGGCAGGGCAGGACTCTAACAGTGTGGATACTGGTCACAGGCTAGGGTCACTGAAGTAGGCATAGTATTCACCCTGGTAAAATGACACTCCACTTCTCCATTCTTCCCACTTTTGGGATGGGAACATGCGTAACCAAGTTATGGCCCAGAAAACCCATTAACTCTGCATTAGAAGAAGGCCAAATACATCCCAAGGGAGAGAATGATCAGACTGTAACTGTGTTTGACACTGAGGCCAGGAACCAGAGGCTGGGAAGAGAAGTCTGAAACATGGCATTTTCCCTTTTGTCAACAAGGCCCCATGACACAGGAGTCTTTTCCCTCTTTAAAGAGCCTGGCGCCCTGACGCCTCGATTCAGCTGACAGGTGAGGGTGAGCCAGGAAGGATTCAGAGGCATCCCCAGTGAATTACTGGGGCTGGCTCAGAAGCCATCCTGCAGCAGTATCTACAGGTCTCATTCGGGATGCAGAAATATCCCTCAGTTCCAGGAGGTGAGGACACCTGTAGTGGGGCCTGCACTCTGGGGCCAGCACCAGGTGAGGGGGTGACTCTGACAGTCAGTGCTAAAATACCTGGGGCTTACAAGCTAGACTCACAGCTAAGTTGGGGTGGAGTTGGGGAGCATGCAGCTGGAAGTGCTAATATCTCCCTCTACCACATTTCATACATCCTCTTAATACACTGCCTTACAAAAATCCTCCTCTTCAGTGTTCATTCTAGTTAGATTTCTCCTGTATAAAAATATGGAAGAGGGTGCATAATACTGTTCATGAACCTTACATCCCTCAGAAGTTTGGCCCTCTGACATTAAACTTCTGGAAAGAGCAGAGAAATAAAAATCCAAACACTCTAGTCCCGGCTCTGTGCTATTTACTGCCATGTGACTTTGGGTAAGTCACTTTACTTCTTAGAACCCCAGTTTTTCCATCTCTGAATAGGGATTATAATGTTCTGCCTTCTTCAGAGAGTTGGGAGGAATAATTGTTGAAACACTTCAAACTATAAAACATTGTATACATATAATGAATTATGATTATCATTAGTAATAACATAAAATTAATATTAAATATAAATTTAATGTTTCCACATTTCATAAATTCACACACAAGAAAAGAATTTATATTATATAAATTATATAAATTTAAATTAAAGATAAATATTTAATATTTAATTAGTAGCAATAAAGTTTTAAAAGCTCAATAAAGCAGTAAGGGTTAGAATAGAGATAAATGAGTTTGTTTTAGAAATTTAACAGAAATATTAGGTATTAAAAGAGAGAGCATTAAAGCAGACTCTACGAGGCCTGTTAGGTGTCAGAGAAGCACAACCCATAGTGCACAGGAGCTGAAATAGAGGCAGACGAAAGAGCCACATGAGAGGCGGGGCAAGGGCTGGTCTGGTGGGGACACTCACTTGAAAGGGTGACCCTCGTCGGTTTTCTGCACAGCTTGTAAAACAGACTTGTAGATGCGGAAACTGATGGTGGCTGAGAGCGCAGCAAGGGCCAGGTAGGCCACGACACTCACAACGCTGAACTGGGTCAGGGAGAAGAGTAGCAGCAGGAAGCTCCCAAACACTATCCCCGTCTGCTTGATGTCCCTCCAGTACAGCAGGTCAATAGCTGTAGGGAGGAGACACACATACACACACCAGTTAACACTGGCAGTGCCACTGGGGGAGCTGTTGCAGCCCCTTCCGCAAAGCCACAGTTGCTACAGGTTCTCACCAGCTTTGGGATTCCTAAACACAGATGAATAGACACAGCACTATCCCCAGGGCACTTACTGTCATCCCATTTTGCTTTGGAAGAATCTTTTCTATCCCTGAGGTCAATCAGTAAACTCACAGATAAGAATAGGCTGTTGAACCTCCAGTGACAATATCTCTCTGAGTGAATCTCAGTGGGCTACATCTGTAGAGTGGCCTAAATTATGTGACTTTGAAACAAGATTGAAAATTCAGAGGACTCTGTGAAGTACCTGTTCTCTTCTTTTAGATGGCATTGATTGTACGCATCTTGATGCCCCGCTTACAATTCAGTGCTCTCAATGGTGGCCCGTAGATGAGCACATCAGTCATACACATGGCCCTGCTGCTGAGAAGGGGCAGCAACAAGGAAAACAGAGGTTCTGGAGAAGTGGAGCCTTCAGAAGCATGGCAGCAGGTCTGGGAGACCCCAGCTAATGCCCAAGGCTTCTGAATAGAGATATGGTCTGCCTTCAAAATGAGCAAAACTGAAGGGTTAGTAGCTGTCTCAAGAATACCTCGAATTTGGATTAAACCATTTTGTAATCATATGATTTGTTCACTTACATTCTTGTGACTTAAAATATCTGGAATACAAGCTTTAAAATCTACATCACACCTATCATTCAGTTATTTGCCTCTTCCAACTCAGAAACAAAAAGTTAAATTCAAAAGAATAAAGCCATGGTGCTTCAAACATGATACAAAATGGAAATATTTTAAATATTCCAGTCACTAGATTATGAAAAAAGCATAGAAGACTTGCTGAAGAATGTATGCAAATTTATTCTTCAATTAGGCAAGTAACAAATGGTTTCTTTCTTTTCAGGCAGAGAAGAGGACTCTTTGGGAAGACATGACACAAGAAACCCCTGGGCCCCTGAGGGTAGATGATGGAAGTGGGAGAAGGGATCTCCACAGAAGCCTTGCTCCCCGCTGGGTGTGAGTGGCTCTGGAGACAACAAATTGAGATAAGCCTAGGCCTAAGTCTAGACCAGCAGGCCTAAAGGCCCCTGTGAGCTAGGAGCCTCTTAGTATTTATTCTGTTAAGTGTGGTGGAGTGGGGAAGGAGAATAAAAAGGAGACTAAAACATCACCATTATCTGCAGTGTTACCTCTTCCACATTTGCTCATTTATTCAGTATTTATTCAGCAGTACTAAGTGCCATGCTTTGTGCTAAGTGCCAGGTATATCAAAATAAATGAATTGTTTAAAAAAGAAAACTTATATGTAAATAAATACATTGTAATCTTCTGTTTTATGATGCCCACAGATTCCCATGGCAGACATGTTTAGAAATAAACACATTATAAGACAGCATGATCTGTGCTACGGGGGTACACAGTGCTAGGGATGGTAGGCTTACCCATCCCTGAGATGATGTAAAGGGGCACGGAGAAACTGCAAGTAGTTTTCAGGCAAAGAGGAGACAGAATTTGCTATTTTCAATTGAATCCCCACTTAACAAATTGCATAACACCTGTTAAAAATGATGTGGCCTCTAGAAAAAACCTTCTGAATCTCTGGACCCCTGTTCAAACAGCCCAAGAATAGCAGGCACCAGGCAGGGGCTTCACTAGAAGAAGCTGTGGGCAGAGAACATTAACTGTTAACTAAGTAACGTTAGTTTGGTGTAGGGTAATTACACAACAGGTCTTTCAATCAGCATGATACAATTGCTGGAGGTTTCTAATTGGGAGGTCAACAAAAGTTGTATCTTAAAACATCAATGGATGTTGATTCTGGGTACTTTGTGACATGATTCTCTATTTACACAGATTCTGAAATGTTCAAAGCACTTTCAGATATTAGTTCATTTAAACCTCACAATAAACTTCATTATACAGATGTATAACAGTCAAGGAAACTAGAAGTTAAGAAACTCGCATACTGACTATTTAATAGGAGAAACAAGATCAAACCTTAAGTTTGATGCTTTATTCAGAAAACAGTTGCCTCTCTCATGTTATGTGGTTGAATGTTAACTGTCCCCCAAAGTATGCAAAATTAATTTGGGGCAACTTGATTAAATTTCAATCTGCTTCCAGAGCTAGCTATTTATAGTGAATTTTTTTTGTAAGGGCAATAAAGTCATTATCAACAGTAAACAGTTATTGGTCATCTGTTTATTTAGTAAGCACAGGAATGAAGAGATCATAACATTTTGTTCCTGCTTTTATGTTAACTTAAGATCTAGATGGGAAGACTGAACATTCATTTTTTTTTTTAAATGCTGCATCAATGCCAATGTACCTTGTGTTGTCAGAGGTGGCAAAAGTTGAGTTCAAAGAAGGGACAGTACTGGAATTGATGAAAGAGGGATGTGTGGGATGGTTTGTGGGATGTATGGGATGGTTTGAGAATGTGGTGAACAATTTGTTAAGGAGATGGGGTGGATACAGGGAAATATTATGAAGGATTGGTTGACAAGAATGGTGACCAATTAGCTGTGGGAGAAAGGAGGAAGAAGTAATTAAGGGTGAAAGCAACATTTCAAAGCTGGGTGACAGAGTGATTAGTATCACTGACAAAAATAGGAAATCTGAGGGAGAAGTGGTTTGGGAAAAAGCCAACACTTGTTTTTATACCTCCAGGTTCTGCTGTGATGACATCAAGCAGGGCATTTTGACACAGCCTGGGGCAGAGATGGGACAGGGATCACAAATGAGATGTAACTGACAATTACACACAATATAAGTTTTTAGAGGCTTGGAAATAAAATGATTTCTTTTTATAGATTTGTCACAGTAGCCCTGAGTTAAAATGGACAGTAATATCCATGTGATATTCAGATGGATATGTACAGTAGAGAATTGGAAGTGCAGGACTGGCATTCAGCTAAGAGGGTTGAATATTTACATTTGGGTGTATTCTGAGTAGAAATGATGATTGAAGCTGTGAAAGTAGAGGAAACCTCCAAGAGAGGAGAAACGAACGGATGTAATAAGGGATGAACAACAGTTAAGGATTCAAAGGATTGAGTAAAGCTGTAAAAGGAGTCCTGTCTGGGTATTAGAAAGGGTCCCACAAGAGTGTTGTTAGGGCAGTCAAGAAGAAGGAAACTTCCAGAAGAAAGGGGTTGGCAGTAAAGAAGAAGGAAACTTTCAGAAGGGGTGGGCTACAGTGTGGAATGCGGTAGATGCAATGAGAGAAATGAGAAATGAGAAAGGACCACTGGTTTTGAAGACTGGGGAGTCACTCATAACTGGGGGGAGAGTCGTGTTAGGTGCTAGTGAGGATGGTAGCCCTACTGTAAAGGTTTGGGTCGGTGGTGGGAAGTTCAAAGTAATAAAGAAGATGGTAAAGAAAATGGTAGTTTTGGGAGTAGCAACAAGGAAATCTTAAGGCTGAGCAAACCGGGAATGTTAGTGAAAAGGGAGGAGTGAAGATCCCCGGAAAGAGAAGATATTTGTTTGAGCAAAGTCTCAGAGAAGGTGGGGAAAGGATGGGATCAGTCACAGCTCTTTCTTTTCAAAGAAGGAAGAAGAATGACAGAGTGGGTAAGGATGGAGGAACATTTTGTCAAAGTATTAGTGTGGCTACAGATATATGTTGAGGTGGATAGGGAATAGTAGCAAGTGGCTCGGGGTAGACTTATTCAAGTTTTCCCTGGAAAATGAGTCATGAGGTCCTCCTGAGACTGAGAATAGGGGTAGGACTTGAAGGGATTAGGAGATGTCCAGACCTGCGTTGTTCAATATAGTAGTGATGAGTCACAGTAGCTACTGAGCACTTGCAATGTGGCTAGTCTCAATTAAAACATATTGCAAGTGTAAAGTACATGTCAGATTTCAGACTTAGTACAAAAAAGGACGTAAAAAGTATCTCATTAATGCTTTTTATATTGATTTTCTGTTGTTGAAAGGCTAATACTCTAGATATGCTGGATTAAATACAGTATATTATCAAAAGTAATTTTACCTGTTTCTTTTTACTTATTTATTTTTTAAAATAAATTTATTTATTTATTTTTGGCTGCATTGGGTCTTTGTTGCTGTGCGTGGGCTTTCTCTAGTTGCAGCGAGCGGGGGGCTACTCTTCGTTGCAGTGCTCAGGCTTCTCATTGCGGTGGCTTCTCTTGTTGCGGAGCACAGGCTCTAGGTACACGGGCTTCAGTAGTTGTGGCACGTGGGCTCAGTAGTTGTGGCTCTTGGGCTCTAGAGCACAGGCTCAGTAGTTGTGGTACACGGGCTTAGTTGCTCCGCAGCATGTGGGATCTTCCCGGACCAGGGCTCAAACCCATGTCTCCTGCGTTGGCAGGCAGATTCTTAACCACTGCGCCACCAGGGAAGCCCTCTTCTTACTTTTTAATGTGACCACTAGAAAATTTTAAATTACATATGTGGTTCACATTATATTTCTATTGGACAGTGCTGATCTAGAAAAATACAGTAGGACTCAAAAAGAAATTAATAAAAGGGCTTCCAGGAAGTAAAGAGGGTTTGGTTAAAGTCAAGGATCTCTGTGGATCCAGTCAACAGGGTTAGAGGTTGGGTGTTCTGATCTGTGGATTGTGGGGCTGGCCCAGATTTGTGAACTGGCATGGTTAGAGGAGTCAAAGATCCAAAAGGACAGAATTGAAATGAACAACCTTGGGCTCAGGCTGGGAATGACAAGCAGTGAAGACCTTTGGGAACTGATGTGCTGGGAGAATGGCAAGGGCTGTGTGTGGCCAGAGTGCCGGCAAACAGCCTGAAGCCCTGATGATTCAGTGGGAAGGGTAGGAAGTGATGAAGTGTGATCACAGAAGAGAGTTTCTGTGTTCCTAAGCTGCTGTCTAAATGCTGATTTTTCACATTTTAATTTTGCTTAGAGTGATGTAAACTTGTGTAGGAAGCTTTATAGTATCTGGTCCAGAAAAATGGGTATTTGAACAAAGCTTCCTTAGAATCCAAGTAAAAACATAAGTATTTCTGTAACTGCAGCAAATTATCACAAGTAGCCTTTGGATACAACAGTAGATAGCTTGTCTCTTTCAATATCCTCCTAATACAGGAAGGCTAGGTCAGAGTTTAAACAGCTGAGTACACATTCACTAAGCATACTCACTGGGACAGGTAAATTACTGTATTGCTTTGCCAATTATAAAAATTAAATTACTTTGCTAAAAACCAAGGAGCAGGGCTTCCCTGGTGGCGCAGTGGTTGACAGTCCGCCTGCCGATGCAAGGGACACGGGTTGGTGTCCCGGTCCGGGAAGATCCCACATGCCGCGGAGCGGCTGGGCCCGTGAGCCATGGCCGCTGAGCCTGCGCGTCCAGAGCCTGTGCTCCGCAACGGGAGAGGCCACATCAGTGAGAGGCCCGCGTACCACAAAAAAAAAAACCCAAAAACCAAGGAGCAATGCAATGAAATGGGAGATCAGTATGTTCTATGAATCTAATAAATAGACTGGGCTTGGTGAGCTCATCCTTGTCCCCAAACCACATGTGGGAGCACACACTGCAGCCTGCCTGGGGCTGACTTAGAAGGGCGGACTGGCAGATTTAGCAGATTTGAAGAATCCTAATCTCAAATGCTGAAATCAGTGCTACTCTCATTTCCATAACCCAGGCAAGAATAGAACAATAAAATAGAAGAAGTGATCCAAGGTTTGAATTAATACCTAAATGGAAATAAAATTCAATGTCAAATTTCTAGAAAGAAAGCCCTTTGCTGCAGTCTAAAGCTTTTTGGATTGGGACATTATTTTAAATGTATTGAATTAAATGATCCAATAATGACTCTAGCATTCAGAAAGTATATCAAAAATGTATGAACTGAAAAGACAGTGGTGCAGCTATTCATATTTTATTTATAAGGCAAAATGTAGATAATAGATACAATGGCAATAAATTGTGCACAATTATCTACATTACTGCACCATATTCTTTTTTTTTTTTTTTTTTTGCACCATATTCTTAAATGTATTTATTTATATTTCATCTTGGTCCAAAAAAGATTTCAGGCAGCACTGCACCACTTGCTATGTGACAAATTAATGCTACTTTTTCAAAGGCCAGGTCAGAAAATGTGTGAAATTCCTGTTCACAAATGATATCAGCATTTCATCAAAAGAAGTGTTGAAAAATGATATGCTTTGACTTTTATATTTACTTTTCAGCAAGCCTCCAATAATTTACTACCTTGTGAAAAGGATTACAAGGCTAGAAAACCCTCAGTTCTTTACAACTCAGTGTCTAAAGCAGTGATAGAAAAGCCCATTACTCTGATTTTTGTTAGGCAAATAAAATATCAGCACAAAAAGTTAACAATAATAGTAGTAACTTTTTCTACTTTATTCCCTCATTTTGCCATCAAACTAGAGAAACATAATGGAAATAGATGTAATAAAATACTTTAAACTACACAGAGACCTTCAAAGATGACATCTTCTGGTCAACTAATCCATAAGTTTCATTTGCCTTGAAATAGTCTCCTACATAAGGTAAAAATTTAAGAGGTAATCCAGGAGCCCTGAGCCCAGAGAGGAAATTGCTAGAAGACACTTTTGCAGATAAGACTCTTGAAGTGATTCCATTTTCTAGGTCCTTCCTTCACATCTTTTAAATGCAGCCAATCTGACTGTCAAGAGAAAAATGCCAACATTACTTTGTAGATGGTTAAGTAATTCTGTGGATGTTTTGAAAGGGAATATATGTTAAGCCTGGTGCTCCGCGTAGATAGTAAAAGAGCACAGCATTTAACCCACACAGACGATCTTCTACTCTAATCAGCTTTGGCAGAACAATGAGAAATGAAGGATTTTATTGCCAAAGCCACGGCTAGCAACAATCTCTGGGACTTTTATTCCATGGGAGACAAAAGCAAACACGTTCTTCTAATGACTACCCTTCAGATTAGACTGATGATATAAACTACGTTAATACTCATGAAGGAGTTACCATTTTCCTGGGTTTAACAGCTGAATGTGATTCCTGTTTGCTAGTTCTAACTACTAGGACCATAGTCCATGCTGTGAAATTAACACAATGATGCTTAAGCCATTGTCACCTTGGTAGAGTAGGCCTGGCCAGGAAATGAACCAGTAGGGCCCAGTATTTAAGACTGGGTGGTCAGCTTCCACTGCTAAACCTCCAGCAAATATGCTCATTTAGGATTAAAGGAAGACACGGCCATATGGAGAGAAAGACAGGCTTTGGGCACATGGTAGTTGAGGGAGGCACACAGAAAGATTTTCAAGGTATTGAATAATGAATGTCTTTGTGTGCTTTTTCTTTCTTGAATAAGCTTTCTGACTGGATCAAAATACAAAACTGTTCATTGGTTGGTTTGTATCAGTCATAATTAGCCACAAAATCTTAAGTCTGGGCCATACCTTCTTAAAATCCATCATTGTATTGGAATAGAAGGTAGACTGCTATTGGTTCTCTCTTTTTTAAAGAATATATTTTAAAATTTTGACAAAGACCATAATGGCTAAAATATTTCTTGAACTAAAAAGATATAAGATGAGGAAAAGGAATGATCTCTCACTGTACTTTCATTCTGTTCAATAAAATATTATGTCCTTCCTGACCGCTATTATCACTAGATTTGATCTGCAGTTTGGTGAAACATTCTGAAGACAGGAGATAAAATATGACTACATGTGAAGTATGCCCATTGTGAAATGGGTATAACTGCAATAAATTCTAAACATTAAAACCTATTACATTTGTACCTTTTCTTTTTTTCTTTTGATTTTTTTCTTTATTTTTGTCTGTGTTTTTTTTTTTTAACTTCTTTTTTGGAGTATAATTGCTTCACAATGTTGTGTTAGTTTCTGCTGTATAACAAAGGGAATGTATCAGCTGTATGTGTACATATATCCCCATATCCCCTCCTTCTTGCTCTCCCTCCCACCCTCCCTATCCCACCCTCCCTATCCCACCCCTCTAGGTGGTCACAAAGCACCAAGCTGATCTCCCTGTGCTATGCAGCTGCTTCCCACTAGCTGTCTATTTTATATTTGGTAGCGTATATATATCAATGCTACTCTCTCACTTCGTCCCAGCTTACCCTTCCCCCTCCGTGTCCTCAAGTCCATTCTCTACTTTTCATTTGTTCAACATTAACACCAGTTTGGGCAAAGAACTTATAAGTAATGCTGGAATTATTTTCCCCCTTTGGCAACACAAGAAATAAGAATTTAAGGATTTTATCTTGTGAAACATTAAGATTAGTGCTTAGATTTAAGTTTATAGCTCAAACATACTTGGGGGAAATAGAACTCTATACTTCTAAGTTCTAAAAATCCTAACAATTTTCTTATTTGAAATATATGCTATAAATTTAGAATACAATTATAACGATCAAGGTTTTAATGTAGTTAGTATTATCTATCACATAGGCAGAAGACGGCTTTTAAAGAATTATTAATGTCAAATTCTTAGCTTTCAAATTGTGAGCTTAATTATAAGGTAGTCATGTTTCTTTTAATGGCTGTGTGTACTTTCATAAGAACTGAAAAGGTGACAATATGTGAATATTAATACATGGTCAAATATGCACACAACTTAGGACATCAGGTTGAGAAGGATGGGAAATTTGGTGGTGATATAAATTTAATTAGCTTTAATTAGATATTAGAATTCTATTTTAAGTGAACTTAAAACAGATCAATTCACAGATTCTGTTCCTGAATGTATTAATTACTCTAAAGAGGAAAAACAATTGAGTAAAGAATATAATTTCAAATACTATAAGAAGAAAGTGGGAGGGAGGTAAGGCATCATTTTAAAAATGATGAAGAAGGAAGGGCCTGCTGAATATGACAGAAGATTTCATCCACTACCCCTACTGATGTATGGTAATCATAATTAATGCTTTTGTGATGGCATATCAGGAATATTATTGATTTTAATGAAAGAAATATTAATTCATGGAAATATGAGAAAAACCATAGATTTGAAGATGTGGATTTAGCATGGCATATCTGTCAATCTTTCTCATCCATGGTGGCTTTTCCTTTAAAAAAAAACAAAAACAAGACACTGCAGAGTCCATTTGTACAGTCTAAAACCAAAACATGTAATAAAAAATGATTCTAACCTATTGATGTTTATCAGTCTTTTTCTTAATTTTAGTAAGGAATAGCTCATAATGTAAAGAAACATATTTGAAGTTCAGCAATTCTTTCATGTCAGTTTCTCCCATTAAATTATTTTAAATACTTTTTGAGATATGTACAATCTTGTTTAATAAAAGCTGTTTTTGCTCCCTACATAGTTCTACAGATTCATTTTATATCGTATACAGATATTGGAAGATATTCAGCAAATACTAACATTAATTAACTCTAGGTGGTAGGACTTTGGGTGATTTGTGGCTTTCATTTGAAACTCTTTGTAGACATGGAAATTTTCATAATGTGCATGTATTATTTTTAGAAAACCAATAAGGCCATTATTCTACCCCCAAATTTTAAAATATTCCCTTATAAAGATTCTCTTGAAAATGATAATACATTGTGAAAAAGGAGAATTTTATTTTTCAGTGGAGTAATAACTACCTACGTTTGGTATTATCTGTACAATGAGAGTTTTGTTTCATTAAAAAAAAAATCCCTAAATCCTCAGCTAAGCCAGTTTTCCCATTAGACCTCATTAGAATCTGCAGAGAGGGAGTTTGTAAATGAAATTATTTATGCTGTAATGTTTACACAAGTATTCTAATAATACTGAATCCAAGTAAAATGCAGTTTTTGATAAAAGGTGGGATTGGTCTGCCTTTATGTCTGTGTGTAAAATTGTCTTTATTAAATGCCATTTTCAAAATACAAGCATTTCTTTCAATTCCTGTGGCTACAACAGACATTTCTTCTGTGTATTTGGGGAGGCTTTGCGTTTTGAACTAGCACCGTTGAGAACAGACTACCCTCAAGAGCGTTTCCACTGAGAACTGTAGGCCAGCATAAAATTTTCAAAATATTTTATTTTCTAACAAAATCAGAAACATGTAAGATTATATTCTCTGAAAAGTGTTTCATCCTTCACTATTTTACAGGCAGAGGAACCTGTAAGTACAAAATGCTGCCACGTGGAGTAAAGTGGGAGCTGACCACTAGCCTCAGCCCCCCACATTACCAAGTGTCTTGCCCATGAACTTGTCATGTACAGTGATGTCTGGAAAAAAGCAATCTTTGGAGCACAAGTGAAATGATATGGATAAGTGGTTCTAGTCAAACTTTGTTCCCCTGCCTCAGTACCATTTGGATTCAGGTAGTATAGGAGAGTGGTTAAAAGTGGAGGTTTGGGGATCAGACTGCTCTGCGTTTGGGACCCACCTAAGTCTTAGGGCAAATTACTGGCCATCTCAGCCTTAAAATCCTCAGTTTCGTCCTCTATAAAATGAGAGTAACACAATAATCTCAAGAAGATATGTAACGATGACAACAATGGCATAAACTGGTCAAGATCACTGCCTCAACTGCTCAATTTTGCTTTGTCTTTAAAGAGGCAACCTGTGTGAAAATATCTTTGAAGAGTTCACTTTCTGTAACTCAGCATTAGTGAAAGAAGCAGTGAGCTTGAGATAGGAAGAGTACTGAATTCGCGGCCAGAGTCACCTTTTCATTACTCAACTTGCCACTTATCAAAAAACTTTGGGCAAGTCACTTAACCTCTTTGAGCCTCACGTTGTTCAAGAGTAAACTGAAAAGTTCAAATGAGAAGATGTTTGGCAAAATGAAAACTACGTAAATGTGACGGGTTATTAACACCCCCCATTACCTAGATAATTCACATTTTTAGAAAAACTATTGAGGAAGAAGCCATCTACTTCGGAGGCAGATGGTAGAACAGCAGGAATCAAGGGGCTCTGGGGTCAGACAGCCCTAGGCTTGAATCCAGCCTCTGGCATCACCAGCTGTGTGCCTTGGCAGAAGCCTCAGTTCATCACCTGTAAAACAACTCACACATCATAGGATTCATGAAGATTAAATGCAATGATGCGAGTAAAGCACTCAGTAAAAGTGCCCAATAAATGTTAATATTTAATAATAATAATACTTAGTAATCTGAAGATTGCCATGTATATTGCCATGTTTTATTAGGTTATTGTCTTATTTCATCTTCACTGAGTAGACTGGGCTTTGGTTTATTAACCAATTGGGTATAAGTATCATTTTTTTAAACTGGAAACAGAATGTGTGTAATGTAGTATAATGTGGACTTTAGTCTCTCTTTAAACATTCTTGTCTACAGCTAAAATCATATATATTAGTAAAATAAATATAAGGTTCCTTTTGCATGTATACTACAGTTTTGTTTGTTTGTTTGTTTTCTGCGGTACGCGGGTCTCTCACTGTTGTGGCCTCTCCCGTTGCGGAGCACAGACTCCGGACGCGCAGGCTCAGCGGCCATGGCTCACGGGCCTAGCCGCTCCGAGGCATGTGGGATCTTCCCGGACTGGGGCACGAACCCGTATGCCCTGCATCGGCAGGCAGACTCTCAACCACTGCGCCACGAGGGAAACCCTATACTACAGTTTTTAGGACGCACTGTATTAGTTTCAGTACAGTCTTCATGACATATCCAATGGGCTGCAAATTTCAACGTGGCATTGTTTAACATGGAGGAAACAGAAACTCACTTTTATTCCATTTTCCAAGCAAAACTTTCACTTCTTAATACCTTCAGAGGACATTATCAACAATGTTAATACTTACTTCTTTTAACTGCATTCACAGCTGCTCCTTGATCACACCCATTTCATCGTTTGTATACTAGACCTTGCTCTGCTGGTCTATGGATTGGGCTAAGAATTATTACACATGAGTGGCTTCAACCCTGATTATGTATTAAATTCACTTGAGGAGCTTTTGAAAAATACTGATGCTTGGCTCAACTGAATCAGAACCTCTAGGGGTGGGGCCCAGGCATCCTTCAGGGTTTTTAAAGCTTCCCAAGTGATACTAATATGCAGCCAGTGTTAAGAACAACTGTTTTTGATAATGAGAGAACTAAAATGAAGAAGATACACTGAAAATGCTAAACAAGAATCTTACTGTAGATTTTAGTTTAGGTGAAAGTTCTCCTAGTGGGGAGAAACAGGAATAATTTACTTATTATTTCTCTTTTATGCCTACAAACCCACCCACCCAGTTATTAGTTAATTTTCAGGATAATGGCTTTGTTCTATCTGACAAAAGGAAATCAGTGGTACTGAACACTATCAAAGGTCACAGAGTAGGAAAGACCCTCAAAGATCCTGCATTAATCTTTGTAAGCAGCTGTATAGTGGAAATGAAAACGATTGTCTTCAATGGACAGATTATGGCATTTTGTGTTATTTTCTGATTATAAATGTCCACATTTTTTAACCCCCCCACCCTTGAGAATGTCAACTGAGGCAAAACACATAGGACTGTGATGAAATAGTGTCTTATATCTTATACAAATAAGGCAGAAAATCTGCCACTTTTGGTACTTACTTTCGGTAAGAATAGAGGAAATCCATAAGCATAGTCTAAAAACCAACTTTGTTATGTCCAACTAAACTTGGTATTCTTTCAAGCCATAGATGTATGTTGAGTGTGTATACGGAATAAACTGGCTGAGTCTAAACACATAACAAGAATGAAATGTTACCAAGAATTTTCACAGCTGCCTCCTGTATAAAACATATGCTAGTTCATGTAGTTGACATCATTCTCTAAATTTATGCCCCCTGAATGGCCATACATTTCTTATTTCCTGGCATTTAAATTTATTAGGTCCATTTATTTACTTTTGACAGTTGTATTTCCAATAGGCCCACATAATTTGAACTAGACTATTATATTTTATGTCTTCACCACCCAACCAACAAATAAGAAAAAGAGAAAATATGTTCTTAATTCTGAGGTTCATGTTTACTTTTTCTCTGCTTAAAAGATTTACCAAAGAAAAACTCCTTGGGGCATTAAAGATTAAAAGACATCCCATTCTTTCTATGATATAACATTACAAGAGGAAGATGCCAGGTTAAAAAAAAAAAAATCAGCTTCTGCTCCAGTGTATTCTTGGCCCCCTGAGGGATGCTGCAACCCTGCAGGTTAAGTCAAACGCACCTTCTTCAGAACCATATTTGTTAAATATTAAAAGACACTTCATATTACAAACATCCAAGTTTACAACACATTCTTTCTTTCCAAGTCTCTCTTTCTCCTAGTAATCTCACACTGAGCAAGATGAAGGAGAGAATCTTAATGTAACAAAGGAGAGATGGAGATGTGTGAAGTATGAGGCTGAATAAAAATGGCTGAAAAGCAATCCAAGCGAGGCTGGAGGGTGGCCACACCCAGTGCTAATATGGACTGTTTCAAAATAAATCTGTTATACCAGAGGGCAACTGGCACTGTTTTTTAATTTCCCTCCATTTGTTCCACATATACCCATTATTAATAAACAGTAGTTACAGGTTACACCAATGAAAGACAAAATATCCCTGAAATATTTCAAAGTGAATCATCCTAATATGTGTCTACGCCATCATATTTTCAGGATTTCGAGAGCTATTCTGCATTTCCAGTTTCCTTTGTGTGACCACAAATAATAAGCCTGAAATGGGTGTGTCCCTCTTAAAAGGATGCCTTCTCAGCTAATGGTTCTACCAGGAGATTTCAACCTTTAGGCATAAATTAAATGCACTGGGATGCACGGAACAATAAGAAAGCATTTTAACTCCGGGAATAAGAAGAGAGTAAACAAGTACTGAATGATTAAAGGATCCCAAAAGAGATCCAGGAGGAGGCAAAAGATGCATTATTTAAAATACTAGCGTGACAACAAGAAAACAAAGGGGTGGGGGTGGGGGATTGTTTTTTAAAGACAGGACAAGGGAAAAAACCCACAAAAATCAAACACCATCCACTTTGATTTTTGACAGAACAAGTTTACTCCCTCCATCAGAAAGCTCTTGCGTATAAAGCATGCATAGGTCCCACAGGTGAAATGATGCACAATGGCCGAGTCTGGGTCCCGGCGTTCCCGTGCGCCGCAGGCATGCACAACTGAAATAAAGAGAATACCCTGACTTTTCCAGTTGCTCCAAACACAGTCCATCTTCGTGGAATCGGCGGTGGCCTGCATCGTGCGCGCTTTAGGGGCTCGCCGTTGCTGTCCTCGGGGGCGCTGAGCGAGCACTGAGGCGTCGGTGCCCCGGCTGCAGCGCTGCTCGCGGTGGCCGCGGCTGCAGACAGACTGAGGCTGAACCAGCCGGCGTGCGCCGCGAGGGGCGGGCGCGTCGCGGGCACCGCAGTCTCCGAGGCAGCGAATCAGCGCGGCGCGGTGCCGGGTCGGCCTGCGCGCTCGGGGATGCGGGCGCCGCTAGAGGCGAGAGCGTAGGCTCGCTGCCCGAGAGATGGTGAAGCCGGTTCTTACCCGGAAGGCACAAAAGCTGACGGGGGGTGGGAAGTATGGGAGAAAGAGGAGAAAGGACCAAGGGGAGGGATGAGAGTACAACACTTGGGCTGTTTCTGGGACTTCCTGCCCGGCATGGCATGGTGCTTTTTCTAGAAATGTCTTAGAAACCCATAAAACTTGTTGGATAAGACATAGTTGATGGCAGTACAAATCTCAGGCTTTCAGCATCATGTCCCCTAATTGCCGCAGCGCTCACTCACCTTTCCCCCTCCACCCGCCCCCAATTCTTTACATTGTGGTCACACTTTAATTGCTTCACATCTTCCAAAGAACTGCCAGATTCTTTCCCTATTTTGGAATAGTCCACGGCTATCCAAAACCTTCCTTGGCAAGCCGCAATCACTGCAAAGAAACCCTGAGGGCTTGTGTCCTCTCCGGTTAACCCCTCTTCTCCAGCTCTGTTTGTGGGTTGAATGAATAAATAATATCAGAATGTGCCAGTAGGCTCCAGATCAAAGCCTTTGGACTCTGACACACGGAGTTATTAGCCACTGCAGTGACCCTCCAAGAGTGGTCAGTTGTGGGGACATCCAAACAGAACTCAGGGAAGCAAAGGGCATTCTTCCTCAACAACATCATATTTGAGATTGAGTGCTGGGGGGTGATGGGCACGGGTGGTGTGTATAATTTGGGAGATAAAGTTGGTTTCCAAGCCCTGTGAGTCAAGGGCTTCAGGTGTCCCCAGTTACAATGCAAATGTTAATGGGAGGAGCAGAAAAATAGGTAGTAAACTACTATTCAAATCTTAGCATGAAATACTTTATCAGATTATATTCCAAGGCAGTTGAGAGAATGGACAGGGGATAGGTATGTTTTGATGAGGAAAAGGTAGAAATAGCACAGAGAAAGGACTGGAATATAGGCATTTTCTAGGGAAAGAAAGTCCTGGTGGAGGGGACCCTTGTGGAGACAAGACATAGCATGAGGACAAAGGATGCCTTGGGGACCAAAGAGGTATATAGAAGGAAGAGTTCCCACTTCATTTGTTGTAGCATGGCCTTATGTGTTACACAGAATTTCTCTCTCCCTCCTGGAGAAGTGGAGCCTCCACAATTCCTCTGCAGTTTACAGAGGCATTCCTTCCCATACCCAAATCTATATCTGTATACATCCTGTGCCAGCAAGAGCCTAATGACAATAATCTCAAGGTTATGCTTGTGGACATGATTTATCCTTCATTTTATGAACCATATACACTTTAAAATATGATCTTTATGATCATGCATGTTCTTTCTAGAATAAAAGCCTCCAGAGAAACCAGCTAAGCCTCTGCATATCTTTGTAACCCATCTGAAATTATTCTTAAGGAAGCTTAATAAAGAATGATTTCAGAAGGATGATTTGGCACTTCTGGGCATCTGAAGTCTCCTACAAGAGTGGGCTTGTCGGAGCTCCGATGGGGCTGATGGGAAGGAAGAACAACGACCACATTATTACACAGCACTTTTCAAACTGACCTGCTCTAGAGGTGCTAGTGACTTTTGTTATATTTATATTCCCTCCCCCCTCTCCCTCCCCCCACCTCCCAATTTTTTCATCATCATGGTCATGTTTGGGAATTCAGTCAGCAAAATGATGAAATGACTGGTACGTGATGATGAATTCTCACTGCATGATGTGGGGCTGCGACAAACTGCAAATAGGTGGGGACAAGACTCAGAAGGAGAGAGAAAGAGCTGCCAGGTGGGCTGTTCCTGTCCTGGCCACTTTTCAGTTGGAATCCTTCGGAGCCTTGGCCACTAGGAGGCACTGACAGTCCAATGATAGCTGCAGACATCAGCCTCAGTACAGGTGTCCCAGGTATTTTTTTTTTTTAACATCTTTATTGGAGTATAATTGCTTTACAATGGTGTGTTAGTTTCTGCTTTATAACAAAGTGAATCAGCTATACATATACAT
>NC_041224.1:141204895-141205526 GCF_002837175.3 Physeter macrocephalus
TATTGTAAATAGAGCTGCAATGAACATTGCGGTACATGACTCTTTTTGAATTATGGTTTTCTCAGGGTATATGCCCAGTAGTGGGATTGCTGGGTCTGGTAGTTCTATTTTTCGTTTTTTAAGGAACCTCCATACTGTTCTCCATACTGGCTGTGTCAATTTACATTCCCACCAACAGTGCAAGAGGGTTCCCTTTTCTCCACACCCTCTCCAGCATGTGTTGTTTGTAGACTTCTTTATGATGGCCATTCTGACCGGTGTGAGATGATACGTCATTGTAGTTATCATTTGCATTTCTCTAATGATTAGAGATGTTGAGCATTTTTTCATGTGTTTGTTGGCAATCTGTATATCTTCTTTGGAGAAATGTCTATTTAGGTCTTCTGCCCATTTTTGGATTGGGTTGTTTGTTTTTTATATACTGAGTTGCATGAGCTGCTAGTAAATTTTGGAGGTTAATCCTTTGTCAGTTGCTTCATTTGCAAATGACCAAAGCAATCTTTTTTTTTTTTTTTTGTGGTACGCGGGCCTCTCACTGTTGTGGCCTCTCCCGTTGCGGAGCACAGGCTCCGGACGCGCAGGCTCAGCGGCCATGGCTCACGGGCCCAGCCGCTCCGCGGCATGTGGGATC
>NC_041224.1:141205662-141206204 GCF_002837175.3 Physeter macrocephalus
CAATCTTGAGAAAGAAAAACGGAGCTGGAGGAATCAGGCTCCTGGACTTCAGACTATACTACAAAGCTACAGTAATCAAGACAGTATGGTACTGGCACAAAAACAGAGATATAGATCAATGGAACAGGATAGAAAGCCCAGAGATAAACCCACTCACATATGGTCACCTTATTTTTGATAAAGGAGGCAAGAATATAGAATGGAGAAAAGACAGCCCTTCAATAAGTGGTGCTGGGAAAAATGGACAGCTATGTGTAAAAGAATGAAATTAGAACACTCCCTAATACCATACACAAAAATAAACTCAAAATGGATTAGAGACTTAAATGTCAACTATAAAACTCTTAGAGGAAAACATAGGAAGAACACTCTTTGACATAAATTACAGCAAGATCTTTTTTGATCCACCTCCTAGGGTAATGGAAATTAGAACAAAAATAAACAAATGGCACCTAATGAAACTTAAAAGCTTTTGCAAAGCAAAGGAAACTACAAACAAGATGAAAAGACAACTCTCAGAATGGGAGAAAATATTTGCAAAC
>NC_041224.1:141206472-141215649 GCF_002837175.3 Physeter macrocephalus
CCCACTACTGGGCATATACCCAGAGAAAACCATAATTCAAAAAGACACATGCACCCCAATGTTCATTGCAGCACTATTTACAATAGCCAGGTCATGGAAGCAACCTAAATGCCCATCGACAGATGAATGGATAAAGAAGATGTGGTACATATATACAATGGAGTGTTACACCGCTATAAAAAGGAATGAAATTGGGTCGGGTCATTTGTACAGACATGGATGTATCTAGAGACTGTCATACAGAGTGAAGTAAGTCAGAAAGAGAAAAACAAATATCATATATTAATGCATATATGTGGAACCTAGAAAAATGGTACAGATGAACCGGTTTGCAGGGCAGAAATTGAGACACAGATGTAGAGAACAAACGTATGGACACCAAGGAGGGAAAGTGGCGGGGCGGGGGGTGGTGTGATGAATTGGGAGATTGGGATTGACATGTATACACTGATGTGTATAAAATGGATGACTAATAAGAACCTGCTGTATAAAACAAACAAACCCGAAAATCCCCAATTACAGAAAGATGGAGAATAAATATTTCAAATGCCTAAAAAACAAAACAAAAACAAACAAAAAACCCAAAAATAAACAAATGGGACCTAGTGAAACTTAAAAGCTTTTGCACAGCAAAGGAAACCACAAACAAGACGAAAACCCAGGTATTTTCAGTGGTTGACTATTCAGTGTTACTGGAGCCAGTGTGTGGCTCTGACAGTCAGCACTGAGCAGCAAGCTGGGAGCAGCACGTCCCTAGTAAGGAAGAGTAGGCAGAGAGGCAAACTCTCCCTCAGGTGGAGGGTAGCTGTGTCAGAATTCTTGGGCCATGAGTTTTCACTGGCCACAAAGCTGACCTTGGAATGTCGGCTTAGCTGAAAGACCACATTCTTTTCAGTCATGCTAAATCTGGAAAGAGAAGCTTGATGGCACCCCAAAAATCAATATAGCAGTTTGATAGTTGAAGACTGAGGAGGTAAGATGTCTGATGCCAGAAAGACACGAACTAGTAAAATAAGAATTGGGGGCTTTCGATTAATGCACAGGTGATTAAGAGAAACAAAAATGACCTTATTAAAGGTAAATCAGGCAAAAGAGTATGAAGAATGACTGCGGATGTGGATATTAGACCCACTTGTGTTACAAACTTTAGTTATATGGCTTTCAGCAAATAAGTGTCTCTGGACCTCTCCCTCATAATATACAAATGAGTTATAGCTTTAGATGTTTGTTTCTAAGAAATAATAAGAATTTATTTCCCATAGACATTGTAAATGGGTGCTTTCTTTGCACAAGTGCCCACAAAATATTAATTGAAAGCTCTTGGCAAGATCAAAATGATAGAATGGGTAGAAAAGATATGTAAATTGTCCTTAAGCAGTGAAAGAAAACAGAAAGCAAAATAAAGCTTACTAAAAGCAGGCAGGAACTGCCGCTGTCTTTAAACCAGGAGAGAACAGACGGGCTTTGTATGCAGCCAGCTTAGAACTTGGTTTAGGTACTGCCAGGAAAGGAAGTGATTTCTTTGGTTTTCAGGATGAAATCGTGCATTAGTCTGTACTAAGGAAAAGCAAAATAGCCAAGTTTTATAATCTCATCCCAGATCAAGATGAATGTTGAAGGCTGCTATGCCCAGAGTGGCTGTATTGTTTTTGCCTACTAAGCATCAGGATTTTTACTGATGAGACTCAATGGCACCTACACTGACACATTTATTTAAGAAATACTTACGGAGCACCTACTGTATTCTAGACACTGCTCTAAGCATAAAGCAAAGTTCCTACCTTTAAGAAGTTTACATGCTAGTGTGTATGGGAGGAGTAGATAATAATAAAAGAGGTAAATATATATTTCACTTGTGGAGAACTGTATTGGGGACAGAGAAGGGGCTAGGGTGTAAATTTGCTGTTTTATAATGAGAGTCAGTGAAGGGCTAATTTGTAAGGTAAAATTAGAGAAGACACCTAATGGAATAAAGTCAAAAGCCGTTAAGATCTATGGAGGAAGAGCATTCACAGATGCACTGAGTTTTCAGGACAGAATGTATTATAATAGCCAGTAAACTATATCAAGCATCTTATAGAACTCCTTGGATTTTTTTAGGCTCTGAGAAGTATAGCAATTGGCAGAAAAGGCACAGAACCAAAAAAAAATACTTCATTACGATCAAAGAACACTAAGAACTCTGCTCTATGCCATATGGAATAAGGAAATTTAAAGGAACATCCAGTTTGTTACATAACCCACTGTACCAAAACAATGCATAAGTTGTCTTCAATTCAAATAAAAGATTAGCACTTTTTATTTTCACATGGTGTGTATTTGGTTGTTACAAGATCCCTATGAGGTAGATAGTGTTTACCTTCATCTTCTTGATTCATTCATTCATTCAATCTACAAAGGTTTATAGAGCCCATACTAAGTGCCTGTCTGAAAATACAAAGGGAACTGCCCACTGGGAATTTGAGTCTACTGGGGGGAAGATTTACACATAAATAGATAAATGCAATCAGTGGATTGTATGAACAGGAAAGAGTGGATGCACAAAACAGAGAGTGTTTAGTGGCAGAGGTTTCAGGAAAGGCTTCAGAGAATAGGTGATACTTAAACTGCGTTATGAACAAGAAATGTATCACCAGTTTGAGTGATGGGCTTTCCTGGCTGACAGACGTGGAAACTTAATTACAGAAATGTGTAGAGGCCAAACTGTGACAGGCCTGAGTAGTAATACTGTCAATAGATGAGGAAGACACTGCAGGGTTTCAAGGAGAGGAGTAACATGGGAAGTTGAATAATTTATCCAAATTTGGCTGAGAATTTTTCCAGAATTGATAAAAGACATAAATTCTAGCCCTGAGCAAGACAAGTAAGAAATCAATACCCTGACCCACATCATAGTGAAACTGCAGGGCATCAAAAATAAGGAGAAATCTTCAAAGCAGACATAAATAAAAGATTACCTCAGAGAAACTGTAAGATGAACAGCAATCTTTTCATTAATAGAAGCCAGAAGACAGTGAAATAACGTCCTCAAAGTAGTGAAGGAGAATAACCGTCATCTAGAATTCTACACCCAGAAAGACTAATACAGGGATTTTCAAATACGAAAGACATGAGAGAATTTACTAATGGCAGACTCTGCAGAAAAATCTATCAAAGATAGTACTCCAGAAAGAAGAAAACTGAACCTAAATTCAGTTAAAAGGAAGAAGTGGCATGCATGAAAGAATGCTGAGCATAAACATCAGTAATGGCTAATTTGAGGGGAGGGTTATAAAAGAAAGGTAAAAGTAAAACAGTAGACAAAATAGAACATAGGTAGGAAGGAGTGACAAGAGTAAAAGCATTCTAAGATCCTAGTATTTGTTCAGGAGGAAGATAGAGATATTTAGACTATGAAAAAGCCAGATTTATGTGTCAAACATTTAATGGTCACCACTAAAAGAAAATAACTAGAACATGTAACTTCCAAATGAATAAAATGTATAAGCAAGGTAATTAATTCAATCAAATAGAAATCAGGAAAAGGAAAAATTAGAAGCAAAGAAAATAACTAGTAAATTGAAAGCACAAAATAAAATATTAAAAATACTTCTAAATATATCTAAAGAATGCCAACTAAAAATGATGAAAGCTCTCATATTGGAGGAAAAAGATGTAGTCAAAGGATGTTTTCAAAAGAAAGTCCTAAAACATACTGATACAGAAATGTTCTAAGTAGAAATGGAAAAAGTTATATCAGGTTAATAAATTTTTGTAATAGTGACCTTGCTAGATTAACTTATTAATTTTATTTGTAGATTCTTTTGAATTTTATATGTACATAAGCATATCTTCTCTGAATAAAGATGGTTTTATTTCTTCCCTTCCAATTTTTATACTTGCATATCTTTACCTTGACTTACTGCTTTGGCTAGGACTTCTAGTATACTGTTCAGTAGAGGTAGTAACAGGGACTATCCTTTGTCTTTTTCTTGAATTAAAGGGGAAAGTGTGTTCAAAATTTCACCATTAAATATGATGCAAGCTGTGAATGTTTTAGCTATCCTTTATCAGAATAAGGCAAATTCTGGCACCAGTTTTCTGAGATTTTTCGTCATGAATAGGTACTAAATTCTATCAAATGCTTTTACTGAAGCTAGTGAGATGATCACATAGGTTTTCTCCTTAATTTTGTTAATATATAAATTACATGGATTGAATTCTGAATGTTAAACCAAACTTGCATTCCTAGAATAAACTTTATATGGCCCTGATGTGACATCCTTTTTATATATTGCTGTTCAATTTGGATTCAATTTGTTAATGTTTTGGGTAGAATTTTTATATCTATATTCATGAGAGATATGGTCTCTTCCTTTCCTTTCTTATAATATTTTTCTTAAGTTTCTGCATCAGGGTTATACTGGCCACACAAAATGAGTTGAAAAGTGTTAATCCCACCAATATTTTCTGAAGGAGTTTATATAAGATGATATTTCTTTTTGGAATGTTTGTAAGAATTCACCAGGGAACCCATTTGGACCTGGAGTTTTATTTGTAAGATGACATTTAATTACAGATTTCTTTAATAGTGTAGGATTATCTGATTTTTAATTTCTGCTTATGATAATTTTGGTCAGTTTTTTTCAAATGAATTTGTCCATTTAAAATATATTGCCAAATTTATTGGCATAAATTATTCATATCATCTTTTAATTTTTTAATAATCTGGAGGAGTCATAGTCATGTTTCCTTTCTCATTTATGATAATTTAAGTTTTGTTTTCTCTCCTCTTTCTTGATCATTTTGTTGGAAGTTTATCAATATAATGAATTAAATAATAAAATTTTACTTTGTTGTTTTTTTCTTTTGTATATATGCTCTCTATTTCCGTCTATTAATTGATTAATTTATTACTTTCATTTGCTATTCTTTTACTAGCTCCTTAAAATGGAAGCTTAGATTATATCCAACATTTTTTCTTTTCTAATATTTCATTTAAAAGTATAAAATGGGCTTCCCTGGTGGTGCAGCGGTTGCGCGTCCGCCTGCCGATGCAGGGGAACTGGGTTCGCGCCCCGGTCTGGGAGGATCCCACAGGCCGCGGAGCGACTGGGCCCGTGAGCCCTGGCCGCTGAGCCTGCGCGTCTGGAGCCTGTCCTCCGCAACGGGAGAGGCCACAGCAGAGGGAGGCCCGCATATCTCAAAAAAAAAAAAAAAATAAAAGTATAAAATGCCCTCTTGGGGAACTTCCCTGGTTGTCCAGGGGCTAAGACTCCGTGCTCTCAATGCAGGGGTTCTGGGTTCGATCCCTGGTCCAGGAACTAGATCCCACATGCTGCAACTAAAGATTTCGCATGCTACAACTAAAAAGATCCTGCATGCCACAACAAAGATCCTGCATGCAGCAACGAAGAGCATACCACAAGTAAGACCTGATGCAGCAATAAACAAATATTATAAAAAATAAAAATATAAAATGCCCTCTAAACACTGTAGCTACATCCTACAAATTTTGATACATTATATCAATATTATTGTTCAAAATGTTTTCCAATAGGCATTGGAAAGTGAGTTTTTTCTTTGATCTATTGATTATACAGAACTGTAAAATTTTGAGGATTGTTCTAACTATCCTTATTGTTTATTTTCAGATTAATTATTGTGTAGTCAGAGAACAAATTCTGTATTACTTTAATCCATTTAAATTTGTTGAGACTTGCTTGAGAGCCTGGAACATGATGTATTTTGATATATATGTCTAGTGGACTTGAATGTATATGTTGAAGTTTCAAGGGGAAGTGTCAATTAGATAATATTAGTTAATAGTATTATTCAAATAATCTAGCTCCCCACTAATTTTTGTCTATGTGTCTGTCAAATATGAAAAGAAATACTACTTCCAACTTTGAAGTTGATTTGTGTATTTCCCTTCAATTTTGTCTGCTTTTACTTTATATATTTTGAAGTTATGTTACTGGGCACTTATAAATTTAAAATTATCATGTCTTACAGTGTAATTGATTCTTTTATCACTATGAAATATTCCCCCTTTATCTCTAACAATACTCCTTGACTTAAAGTCTAGTTTAGGTAATATGGAAGATATCTTTAACAGCTTTCTTTTGATTAGTGTTTGCATAATATAGCTTTTTTCCATCATTTACTTTCAAACTATTGTATCTTTATATGTTCTTATACAGCATACTTTCTAATACTCTGCTATGTTATTTTCATATTTTATTCCCTTCATTCACCATTTTGAATATTTCCTATTGAGATCTCTGAGTTCACTAATTGTCTTCTTCTGTGTCCAAAGACTTATTAAATGTAGCCAATTAAGTTTTAATTTCAGAATTTTAATTTTCAGTTCTAGGAAATTCACTTGATTTTGTTTTTATAAATTCCACTTCTCTGTTTAAATTCTCCATCTTGTTTCATACATTTATAATAGTTACTTAAAAACTTTATCTAACGCCAATATCCAGATCATCTGTGGGTCTGCTTCTATTGCCTTTTTTGTTTGATTATCAGTTACATATTCTTGCCTCTTACATGTCTAGCAAATTTTCTATAGTGTAATGGATATTGTGTGCACAAGAACCATAAAGACTGACAGCTGATTTTATTTTCCCATAAAAAGGGTTCACCCTCCCTTTGCGAAGAAGCTGGGTTGATCACATCATTTCAACCAGAAACTGAGCTAAGTCATGGTGTATTGCTGGACACAAGTTCAATATACAAAAATAGTGTTCCTATAAAATAGCAAAGTCACTTGGAAAATATTATGTTTAGGTTACCTATCATAAGAGTAACAAATATATAAGGTTACTAGGAGTACATATAATTCTGTAGAAACTTAAAGAGAAAAGTATAAAACTTTTTTTAAGTGACATAAAGAAATCTTAAATAAAAAGATATTCCATGCTAGGAAGACCCACTGTTGCAGAGACAGAACTTCTCCCTATAATCATTTTGTAAATTCAAAGCAATTTCAATCAAAACTCCAAAAAACTTTTTCATAGTACTGGACAAACTATCCTAAAATTCATGTGGAAGAGGAAAATGCTAAAAACAGCACAATTTTGAAAGAGAAAATGATAAAGGAAGAAGGGGAAGAGAAAGAAGACAAAAAGGAAAAAGAAGATTCTCATCTTCTAGGTATCAAGACTTATGTAAGTATTATAATTAAAAAAACAGCATAATATTGGTAAGCAATAGTTAAATAGACCCATGGAACCAACTAGAAAACCTAGAAATGGACCCATGTATATGTAAAATTTTGATATAATAGTAGAAGTATTACTACTACTGTTACCACTACCTATAAAATAGTTTGGCAATGTTTTCAGTACTTTACAGATATTAATTCATTTGATATGGTGACATAATTCAGTGGTAAAGGAAGGGTTATTCAATAAAGGGTTCTGGAATAACTGGCTAGCCATCGGGAAAAAGACAAAATTAAATTTCTAACTTACACTATATATAAAATAAATAACAAATGGTTTAAAGACTTAGTTTAAAAATAAAATTTTTAGAAAAAGTAAAAGAATATAGCTTTACAATACCCGAGTAAGGTAGAAATGTTACAAATTTAAAAGGAAAATTGTGATCACTATGATTATATTAAAAACCCTCAGGGGCTTCCCTGGTGGTGCAGTGGTTGGGAGTCCGCCTCCAATGCAGGGGACATGGGTTCAAACGCTGGTCCAGGAGGATCCCACATGCCGTGGAGCAGCTGAGCCCGTGCGTCACAACTACTGAGGCTGCGCTCCAGAGCCCGCGAGCCACCACTACTGAGCCCACATGCCACAACTACTGAAGCCCATGTGCCTAGAGCCCATGCTGTGCAATGGGACAAGCCGCCGCAATGAGAAGCCCGTGTACCACAACTAAGACCCAATGCAGCCAAAAATAAAAAAACAACAAAAACCCTCAAGTTTGACAATTGAAAATATAAACAAAGTAGAAAGAAAAGCCACAAACTAGAAGAAGGCATCAGGGAAAGAACTCCTTCAAATCAATACTAAAAGAAATTCAACAGGAAAATAGGGAAAAAATACAATAGGCAATTCCTATAACTGGAAATACACTGAGTCAATAAACACAATAAAAGCGTGGTTTTCTACTAATCAGGGAAATAAAAATAAAGATCACTGTGAAATATTTACATTGCTGAAACTTTAAAAAATTAAATGTTTGATACTACTAAATGTTTTTGGTAAAGATACAGAAACAGCAACATATATAATGCTAGATCTGTAGAACAATTTGGCAATTTCTAGTAAAGTTGATATCCATACCTTGTGACCCAGTAATTCCATTTCTAGGTATCTACTCTGGAAAAAACCTCAAACTTGTGCACAAGAAGATATGAAAAAAGTTGTTCACTATAGCCATGTCTATAATACTTTCAGCAGGGAAATTGATAAACTGTGCTTTATTCATACAATGGAAGCCTATATAGTGGTTAAAAGGAACGAACTAGGATTTCATGAATTAGCATACCTAACTCTGAAAACAATGTTGAGTAAAAAAATTCAACTTGAAAAAGGATATATACAACATAACTTCTGGCAATAGTGGAGTAAAGAAGCTGGCAAATTATCTTCCCCAAAACCAACTATGAAATTGGACAAACTTGCCAAAGACAACCATTTCACAGCTCTGGAAATCAGCCAAACACAAAAACAAATTGAGAAGCATTTATACATGAAAAACTGCTAATATTTGGGTAAGAACAGTGGGAATTTGTTGTGTGTTCGACTGGGACTTCTTCTATCCCCATCCCACCCTATTGTTACCAAGGTGGGACTCTGTGAAAATGAACAGCTTATTTTGACTTGATTTAGACTGGAGGGTGAAAAATTCACACTCAGAGGTGTTCTCAGTAAAACAGGTGAAAACCGTCTGAATTTTAAATATATTTCTCATCCTGTACACAGATCCATTGGTTGCAGGTCATAGCTTTACTGATGACTTGAGATGTGAGAGCACAGACTCTGACCAATCATTAGCTGTCTGCTGAACTCTGCAGACACAAAGGGGATACTTAGGAATCCAGGATTTTTTAAAAATTAAAATAGGGCTTCCCTGGTGGCGCAGTGGTTGCGCGTCCGCCTGCCGATGCAGGGGATACGGGTTCGTGCCTCGGTCCGGGAGGATCCCACATGCTGCGGAGCGGCTGGGCCCGTG
>NC_041224.1:141215685-141237619 GCF_002837175.3 Physeter macrocephalus
AGAGGCCCGTGTACCGCAAAAAAAAAAAAAAAAAAAAAAAAAAAAAAAAAAAAAAAATTAAAATAATACTGAGCAGAAACATCAGTGGCCACATACAATGGGGGACAGAGAAAACTCAGATTAAGTCCATGAAAATTCCTAAAAACAAAACCAAAAGAAAAATCCAAACAATGGCACAAACTCTCAATTAAAAAGTCAGACTCAAAATGACTAGTTTTCAATAAAAAATTACTAGCCATGTAAGAAACAGGAAACTGTGATGCATAATCAAGAAAAAAGCAATCAATAAAAATTGACTGAGTGAGAACAAATACTGATTTAGCAGACAAAAATTTCAAAGCAGCTGCTATGAATATAATTAAAGAATAAAATAAATTACACTTTAAAGAATTTGCAAAAAATAGAATGACAATGATTCAACAAAAAGGAAAAATTGATGAAGACACAGAAACTGTAAAAAGGAACCAATTTTAAATTCTAGAGATGAAAACTACAGTAACTAAAAATTAAAATTCACTAGATGAACTCAACAGCAGATGTAATATAGCAGAAGAGAACATTGAACATGAAGATAGATGAATAGAAGTGATCTAACCTGAAGAATGGAGGAAAAATCTAAAAGAAAATGAACAAAGCCACAGAGACTTATGGTACAACATCAAGTGTACCAACATATCTATAATAGCAGTTTGGAGAGAGAGAGAGAGAGACAGAAAAATATTTAAGATGTAACCTTGAAAAATCCCCAAATTTGATTTTAAAACTTGATTAATCAACAGATTTAAGATCAACAAACTTCAAATAGTTTAAATATAAAGTGATCTATACCTAGACATACCTTTATCAAACAGTTAAAGACAGAAGGAGAAAACCTTGAAACAGCAAGTGAAAAATGACTCATCACATACAGGAGAGTATCAATACTAATAATAACTGACTTCTTGTCAAAAACAATGGAGATAAGAAAGAAGGTGAATGACATTCAAGTGCTAAAACACATGCTGTCATCCAAGGATTTTATATCCAGCAAAATTATCCTTTGAAAATGAAGGTGACATATAGTCCTAGATGAAGAAAGAGAGAATTCATTGGTAGCAGATTTGCCTTAGAAAAAATACTAAAGAAAGTCTTTTAGGTAGAAAGGAAATTACTCCAGGCAGCAACTAAAATCCACAGAAAGAAAGAGTTCTAGAAAGAGTAAATATATGGGTGAACAAAACAAACTATATAAATTTATCTTTTCTTCTTTTTCTATTCATTTATTTAAAAGACATAAGATTGTGAAGCAATAATCATAACAGTGTATTGTTGAGTTTATAACATATATGGATGGCAATCTATCAAGAAAACAAAAATTATAAATATATATGCACCTAACAACAGAACTCCAAAATAAATAAAACAAAAACTAAAAGAACTGAAGAGAGAAATAAACAAACAATAATAGTTGTTGGACAACTATTATTCAATACCCTACTTTTAACGATGGACAGAACTAGATAGAATATCAACAAGGAGAGAAGAATTGAACAACACTATAAACTAACTAGAGCTAACTGACATCTGTAGAACATACCATACAACAACAGCAAAATACATATTCTTGATAAGTGCACATGGAACATTCCCCAAGATAGAACATACATTAGGCCATAAGACAGACTCAATACATTTTAAGAGGATGAAAATCATATAATATATGTTGTCCAACGATGATGCAATGAAATTAGAAATCAATAACATAAGGAAACTTGAAAATTCACAAATATGTAGAATTTAATCAAGGCACTTCTAAATATGCAATGGGTCAAAGAAGAAATCACAAGGGAAATTAGGAAATAATTTGAAATGAATGAAAATAAAACCAAAAGTTAAGAGGCATAGCTAAAGATAATTAGAGGGAAAGGCTTTTTATTTATTTATTTTTTTGGAAAGCCTTTTTATATTTAAAAAGAACATATCAATAACCTAATCTTCTGCCTTAAGAAACTAGAAAAGAAGAACAAACTAAACCCAAAGCAAGCAGATGAAGGAAGTAATAGAGATTAGACCAAAAATTAATGAAATAGAGAAAAACAACACAGAAAATCAATGAAACTAAAAGTTAGTTCTCTGAAAGAATCAACAAAATTAGCAAACCTTTAGCAAGAAAAAGGAAAAAAAAAGAGAGGTCTCAAATTACTAAAATCAGGAATGAAAGAGGGGACATTACCACCAATCTTACAGAATTAAAAAGGTTATACAGAAATACTATGAACAACTGCAGATGAAGAAATTAGATAACCTAGATAACGTGGACAAATTTTTAGAAAGACACAAGCTACCAAAACTGACTCTAAGATAAATATAAAATGTTAATAGATTGAGATGAAAATGCATTGAATTAGTATGATTATAGATGCAAAAATCCTCAACAAAATACTGATAAACTGGACTTCCTGGGTGGCGCAGTGGTTAAGAATCCGCTTGCCAACGCAGGGGACACGGGTTCCAGCCCTGGTGCAGGAAGATCCCACATGCTGCAGAGCAACTAAGCCTGGGCGCCACAACTACTGAGCCTACGCTCTAGAGCCCACAAGCCACAACTACCGAGTCTGTGTGCCACAACTACTGAAGCCCATGCGCCTAGAGCCCGTGCTCTACCACAAGAGAAGCCTCCGCAATGAGAAGCTGGCACACTGCAAGGAAGAGTAGCCCCCGTTTGCTGCAACTAGAGAAAGCCCACGCGCAGCAACGAAGACCCAATGCAGCGAAAAATAAATATATAAGTTAATTAATTTAAAGAAACAATTGTTTAAAAAAATACTGACAAACTGAATTAGCAATATATAAAAAAGAAACATCATGATTAAACAGGATTTATCCCAGGGTTAAAACAAGCAATAGAATACACCAATGAACATAATACACCATATTAACAGAATAAGGGCCAAAAACCATACTATCATCTCAATTAATGCAGAAAAAAGCATTTGAGAAATCCAACACCTTTTCGTGATAAAAAACACTCAACAAACTAAAAATAGAAGGAAACATCTTTAACCTGATTAAAAGGAGTCACCAAAAAACTCACAGCTGATATGATACATAGTGGCAAAAACTGAAAGCTTTCCCCTTAAGATCTGGAACAAGACAAGGATGTTTGCTCTGGCAATGTCTATTAAATATTGTACTGGAGATTCTCGCCAGGACAATGCAGCAAGAAAAAGAAGTAAAAGTAATATAGACTGGAAATAAAGAAGTAAAACTATCTCTGTTTGCAGACAAAATGATCTTGAATATATAAATTTTAAGGAATCAAAAAATATTTAGAGGTAATAGACAAGTCTAGCAGTTTGCAGGATATGAGATCAGTATAAAAAATCAATTGTGGGCTTCCCTGGTGGCGCAGTGGTTGAGAGTCTGACTGCTAATGCAGGGGACACGGGTTCAAGCCCTGGTCTGGGAAGATCCCACATGCCGCGGAGCAACTAGGCCCGTGAGCCACAACTACTGAGCCTGCGCGTCTGGAGCCTGTGCTCCGCAATAAGAGAGGCCGCGATAGTGAGAGGCCCGCGCACCGCGATGAAGAGTGGTCCCCACTTGCCACAACTAGAGAAAGCCCTCGCACAGAAATGAAGACCCAACACAGCAAAAATAAATAAATAATTAATAAAATGTTAAAAAAAAAAATCAATTGTATTTCTATACACTAGCAGTGAACAATCCAAAAATGAAATCAAGAAAGCAATCCATTTACAGTAACATAAAAAGAATAAAATACTTAGGAAGAAATTTGACAAATGAAGTGCAAAACTGATACTCTAAAAACAACAAAATACTATTAAAAGAAATTAAACAATTTAATTGTTGGATTAAATAGGAAAAGGTTAAATGGAAAGACATTTTTGTTTATAAATTGGATGGCTTAATATTGTTAATATGGCAATACTCCCTAAATTAATCTACAGATTCAACACAATTGCTGTCAAACTCCCAGGTAGGTTGTATGTGTGTGTGTGTCCAGAAACTGACAACTTGATCCTAAAATTCATATGGAAATGCAAGGGATCCAGAATAGATAAGACAACCTTGAAAAAGAAAAAGGTGATAAAAAACACACTTCATGATTTCAAAACTTACTACAAAGCTACAGTAATCTAGACAGCGTGGTACTGTAAGACTAGACATATAGATCAACAGAACAGAATTAAGAGTCCAGAAATAAACCCTTACCTATATGGTTAACCTAGTCTTTGACAAGGGTGCCAAGACTATTCAATGGGGAAAAGAGTAGTATTTTCAACAATGGTGCTGGGACAACTGGATATGCAAAATAATAAAGTTAGACCCCTACATTACTCCATATACAAATTTAACTCAAAATAGACCAAAGAGATAAAACTAGAAACTTTTTAGAAGAAAACATATGCATAAATATTCATGGCCTTGGATTAGGCAGAGGTTTCTTAGATATGACACCAAAAGCACAAGGAACAAAAGATAAAATAGCTAAAACTGGACTTCATCAAGTTTCATGAAGCTTTTTTTTACTTCAAAAAAGAAAAAAATGTTTGTGCATCAAAGGATACTATCAAGAAAGTAAAAAAGACAATCCACAGAATGGGACAGAATATTTGTAAATCTTATATCTGACAAGGGATATGTATTCAAAATATAAAAAGAATTCTTACAACTCAACAACTAAAAGACAATTCAATTTAAAAATGGGCAATGGATTTGAATAGACATTTCTCCAAAGAAAGTATGACCAACCATCACATGAAAAAAATCATATGAAAAAAATGACCAATCATCACATGAAAAGATGTGACCATCATTAGGTCAAGGCAAATCAAACTAAAATGAGATGTCACTTCATACCCACTACAATGTATTTAATCAAAAAGATGGAAAATACCAAGTGTTGGTGAGGATTCTGAGAAATTGGAACCATTGTACATCACTGTTGGGAAAGTAAAGTGGTGAAGCCACTTTGGAAAACATTTTGGCAGTTCCTCAAAAAGTTAAACATAGAGTTATAATATGACCCAGCAATCCCACTCCTTAAGTATATATCTGAGGTAACTGAAAACATATGTCCACACAAAAACTTGTACATAAATATTCATAGCAGCACCATTCATAACAGCTCAAAAATGGAAACCATAAACTACATATCAACT
This sequence comes from Physeter macrocephalus, assembly GCF_002837175.3. NCBI lineage: Eukaryota > Metazoa > Chordata > Mammalia > Artiodactyla > Physeteridae > Physeter > Physeter macrocephalus. The sequence goes on from NC_041224.1 coordinate 141,220,851, forward strand.
AATGAATGGAAAAACAAGATGTTGCATATCCATTCTATGGAATATTATTCAGCTATAAAAAGGAATGAAGTGTGATACCCACTACAACATGGATGAACCTTGAGAACTTTATTCTAAGGGAAAGAAGATGGATATAGAGGCCCATGTTTTATGATTCCATTTATATGCAATGTCCAGATTAGGCAAGTCTATAGAGATATGAAGTCAATTAGGAGCTGAAGGAAGGAGGGAATGGGAAGTGACTACTAATGGGTACAGGGCTTCATTTGGGGTGATGAAAATGTTTTGAAATTACATAGTGGTGACAGTTGCACAAGTTTGTGAATATGCTGAAAACTAATGAATTGTACATTTTAGAAGGGTGTTTTATATGTAAATTATACCTTGATTTAAAAACAGAAATACGGAAGAACAGAATTACAATAAGGTTATTCTTCCAGGTGGCTGTAATGTTGCACCTTGGCATGGGGCTTAGTGAACAGAGCATGAGCTGCAGTCAGGCCTCATTTGCCACTGCGGTCAGGCACTCCTGGCAAAGGGCACAGCCTGACAACTTTACATGGTAGCTTGGACTGATTTTTAGCCCACCCTCCAGGCCAGCCTTTTTCTCTGTCTCAGTCTCTACTCACAGTATAATTCCCTGGCTCAGGCCAAAATTGCTCCCTGGAGCTCCTTCACAACCTGAGTCCACTGCTGTCCCTCTCCTGGTCCTCCCTTCCCATCACATCTCTCAGAATTTCCCCTGCTGGACTTTTTAAGCACATAACTTGAATTGGTTTCTGCAGTCTACACATTTCCACCAAACCCAGGCATGATTCTATGTGAGGGTTTTTTCTTTACTAGGGATTAGTTCCTCAGCCTTGCTTTCCACATGTTCCTATCTTCTAATCTGACTCTAGATTTTCTGTTTCTTGTCTTGCTACCCATCAGTCAGTGACTGACTTACAAGAATTAGCATGACCCTCACTTCTATTTTTTTCTCAAGCACACATAAAACATTTTATGCTTACAGCAAAAAAGGACACCTAGTCCACATGTAGTTGGAAAGAGGGAAGTTTGTGAATAATAAACAACACATGAAAAGTCACAAAATCAACCACAGAACAATAAAGTTAAATGCATCTGAGGAGGCTGACATTAATTTTTATGTTGATTGTACCTTGAGAAATAATAACCTGATTAAGAAACTAGTAATATAGAATATTAAACTTTTATGCCCTCATATACCTAATAGAATGGCCAAAAGCCAGAACGCTGACAACACCAGATGCTGGGAAAGGATGTGAAACAATGGAACTCTTGTTCAACTGCTGGTGGGAATGCAAAATGCTACAGCTACTTTGGAAGACAGTTTGGCAGTTTCTTACAAAATGAAACATGTTCTTATCATATGATCCAGCAATTGTGCTTCTTGGTATTTACCCAAAGGAATTAAAAACTTATCCCCACACAAAAACCAGCACACAGGCGTTTATAGCAGCTTTACTCATAACTGCCAGAACTTGAAAGTAACCAAGTAACTTCAGTAGGTGAATGGATAAATAAACTGTAGTACATTCAGAAAACAAAATGTTATTCAACGCTAAAAAGCTATCAAGCCATGAAAAGACAGAGAGGAAACAAATGCACACTACTAAGTGAAAGAAGGTGATCTGAAAAGGCTACATGCTGTATGAGCCCAAGTATATGACATTCTAGAAAAGGCAAAACCGTGGAGACAACAAAATAAGCAGTGGTTGTCTGGGGTGGGGTACGGGAGATGAATAGGCAGAGCACAGAGAATTTGGGGGGTCTTCTCCTTCATCTGGAATGTCTTTATTTCTCCTTTATTCTTGAAGGATAGTTTCACTGGATACAGAATTTATAGTCGACAGCTTTCTTTCAGCACTTTAAAGTATTGTGCTATTTCCTTATGGTCTCCATGATTTTAGGTGAGAAATTTGCTGTCATTTGAACTCCTGTTCCCATATAGATACGTCATTTCTAATTGTTTTTAAGATTTTGTCTTCAGTTTTCAAGAGTTTAATTATGATGTGTGTTGACATAGATTTGGAGGGTTTACCCTTTTGGGGGCTTGCTCAGCTTCTTGAATCTCAAGGCTTGTCTTTTGTCAAGTATGGCTAGTTTTCAGCCATTATTTCTTCAAGTGTCCTTTCAGCCCCACTCCCTTGCTTCTCCTTTTGGGACTCTGATAATACAAACCATAGATCTTTCATTATTTCTCAACTGGTCCCTGAGGCTCTGTTCATATAGTTTATTCCAGTATATTTTTTGTTTTCAGACTAGGTGAACTCTATTGTTCTGTCTTCACGTTCACTGATTCTATTCTAGGTCATTTCCACTCTAGTATTGAGCTATCCAGCAATTTTGAAAAATTTGCTATTATATTTTTAGTTCTATCACTCCCATTTGGTTATTTTTTAATGAATTATATTTCTTTGCTAAGATTTTCTATTTTTTCCTTTGTTTCAAGAGAAATTGTAATTGATTGTTGAAGCATTTTTATGATAGCTGCTTTAAAATCCTTTCCAGACAGTTCCAACATATTTTTGTTGGCATCGGTTGCTTGTTTTTTCTTTCAAATTGTGATTTTCTTGGTTCTTGGTATGATGCATGGTATGATGTATCCTAAACATTTGGTGTATTATGTCAGGAGACTTTGTTTCCTATTTAAGGCTTTTATTTTAGTAGGCAGGCACTCTTGTTTAGGTTTAGCATGTGAGTCTTAACCAAGTTTTGTTAACTATAGTTCTAAAGGCAGTTCTTTAATTTTTAGAACCTTTGAAAAATATTTTGGTCTTCTTTGTTCTACTGCTGCCACTGGGGATCCCACTGGTCTCTGCTGGTGCTGCCAGAGGCAGCAGAGGTTTCACCAGACTGGGCCAACCAGTGTCTCTCAGTAGGGCAGTGGTATGATGGGATCTCCCCACTGGTACTTCTCAGCTGCCCTGGTATCTGCTGGCAGGGGAGGAAAATCTCAAGCCCACAGAGCAATGAGGCTTCCAAAACTGGGCCACTTGCTGCAGCTGGATTCCTCTTGCCGGTTCTGCCTACCTGCCTCAGTATCTCTTCGCAGAAAGGGAGAATCTCAGGCCTGGAAGGGAAGGAGAGTATTTCCCCTAGATGTTTATTATTGGCAGGGTTCCTGATTGACCTGACTTTGCCACCTTTGCCAGGCTAGCCTGGTGTTGCTAGAAAGATTCCCGTTGGATCTGAGGGAGAAATGAACCTACCTGTTGCTTCCTTCTGTTGCTAGGTTGAAGATCAGACAACACCAGGTATGGGTGGTCTTCTGTTGAGTGGGGGGATGTAAGACATCCTGTTTCTATATTGTTCTTCCAGTCCTGGGGTTCAAACTAGTTTACCTTCTACCACCCTTCAGAATTCTCCTTTGGTTGTATTCTCCTTTGGTTGTCTCTTGCATTATTTCCAGGGTTTATAATTGTGCTTAGTGGAAGTGAATGGAGAGAAACAGGTCTATGCCAGAAGTTCCATTAATTGATTTTTAAATTAAATAAAACTGCTGATCACTGAAATTAGGGTCTTCCACAACCTCCTTCATCTCACTACCATCATTATCAGGAATGTTCTAACTTATTCTCTTTGTTTCTGCTGATTAATTCAATACAGGTTGGTGATGAGGTTTAGTTTTGGCATGTTGAATTTGAATCTGTGCTGGGACATGAACTGGTAATCTTGCATATAGGGAGAAAGAAAGGGCTGGGGTGAAAGATCTAACAACATAACAACATCTTTGCTTTATTTTGTTTTTGTAAAGGAATGTTCTGATATTTCCAGGAAAATAATGATGGTGAAATTTACTCTAAGGAAACTGACAAGGCCTGAAAGGGAAATCTGGAGCATGCTAGATGAGGTTGTGACAAAGAAGACTGCATATACCAAACACTCTAAAATGTGGCCCACTGTGGTAGATGCCACAGTCATTTTAAACCCTCTTCTCCCAGGTTCTCCTTCTACTATGGAGCCTATAAAAAACATATAGTAACATATAGCTATATGCATGCACATGTAATTTTTCCAGAATGCCTTGCACATAGGAGCGGCAATGGAGTCAGGTTTAGCCAATGAGATATAAAGAAAAGTCTGCTGGAGAGCCACTCTGAAAGATTTTTTTCCTGATGAAAAGCAGGGTGAACTCTTTTGTCACTCTGGTTAGCCCCAGTTTTCTATGAGGACATGATGCTTGGAACTACTGCAGTCACCTTGAGGTCATGAGGAGAAGGCAATGATAACTGTAAAGAGTCTAGTGCCCTGACGTTGTAGGTCTGTTGAACCACCTGGGTCTCTGGAATCTCCCACCTCTAAACTTTTTATTAAGTAAACAGTCAATGTCCTTATGGTTCACACTGATGCTAGCTGGATTTTCTGTCACTGCAGCCAAAAGCATTCCTATGGATTAGCACTCTTGTACTTTTTCCTGGTTCCCTTCTTCATTTTACAAATTCCTTGTACCAGTGAAGAGCAACACCACATTGTGTTTCCATTTTCTGCTTATTCTTCTCACCATTAATGAGTTAGACATTTTCTTTGAAGGTCATCATTGGCTACTTTTACAGAAAGCCACAGCAAATAGAATAACTAAATCAATGGGTTTCTACTGCAAAAATTTGCCTTATACATTCAAGGTAAAGAAAACATTTCTCAATAAATCATCATAGAAGGGACATATTGATGATTTTGCAGTAGTACCTCATTAGTATAAAGTCCCCGCCCCCCAAAAAAGTTTCCTCTGCTGAACATGCATTAGTGAACAAGGACCAGAAACTGGATTTAAAATAATGATCTCATTAAACATTTACAGCACAGCAGTAAATTTTTGCAAACAGTTGCAATTCTGTAAACCATTCCTAACATACCTAGAAGGAAATGAAAAAAAAAAAATTAATCTGAAAGTCCAGGAAGCTGCTGAAGCAGCACTGAATTTTTTTTCTCCACAAGAGGCAACCTGAATCCATAAAACCAGTCTCACTATTTAGGTCTGGAATTTCAGAGGAGGCCTTGTGTTAGGAAAAAAGTAAGCAGACAAAGGACAAGAATAGTCCGTTATTGTGGAGAAATGTGTTAGGACAAACCACAGCAAAATTCGAAAGCACACAACCATAGGAGCTCAAAGGAATAAAAACACTAAGATGGAAAAAATACGCTTCCTAGAATATGAACACCCCTCCACTCTTAGCTAACCTAATATTGGGTTGGCCAAAAAGTGCCTTCAGTTTTTACATAAAAATAAAAGACACATTTTTCATTTTCACCAAGAACTTTATTGAACAACATATTAACCGTTTTGTTCCACTACCTTCTGCCATTTTTCAGGCAACTTCATAATTCCATCTTCCCAAAACTTTTTATCTTTCTGAGCAAAGAACTGTTCCAGGTGCCTTTTACAGTCTTCCAGAGAATTGAAATTTTTTCTATTAAAAGAATTTTGTAAAGACTGAAATAAATGGAAATCTGAAGGTGCAATGTCTGGTGAATACGACGGATGAATCAGAACTTCCCAGCCAAGCTATAACAGTTTTTGCCTGGTCATCAAACATGCAGTCTTGTGTTATCCTGATGGAAGATTATGCGTTTTCTGTTGACTTAAGTCTGGACGCTTTTCGTCGAGTGCTGCTTTCAGTTGGTCTAACTGGGAGCAGTACTTGTTGGAATTAATCTTTTGGTTTTCCACAAGGAGCTCATAATAGAGGGCTCCCTTCCAATCCCAATCCCACCATATACACAACATCACCTTCTTTGGATGAAGACCGGCCTTTGGTGTGGTTGGCAGTGGTTCATTTCACTTGCCCCACGGTCTTTTCCATGCCACATTATTGTGCAGTATCCACTTTTCATCACCCGTCACAATTTGTTTTAAAAACGGAACGTTTTCCTTACGTTTAAGTAGAGAATCACACGCGGAAATACGGTCAAGAAGGTTTTTTGGCTTAACTTATGTGGAACCCAAACATCAAAGTGATGAACATAACCAAGCTGATGCAAATGATTTTCAGTGCTTGATTTGGATATTTTGAGTATGTCGGCTAACTCCTGAGTGACACAACGTTGATTGTTCTCAATTAATGTCTCAATTTGATCACTATCAACTTCAACTGGTCTACCCAACAGCGGAGCATCGTCCAGCAAGAAATCTCCAGCCCGAAACTTCACAAACCACTTTTGACATGTTCAATCAGTCACAGCACCTTCTCCATACACTGCACAAATCTTATAGCGGAGCATCGTCCAGCAAGAAATCTCCAGCCCGAAACTTCACAAACCACTTTTGACATGTTCAATCAGTCACAGCACCTTCTCCATACACTGCACAAATCTTATTTTTGCGTTTCAGTTGCATTTTTACCTTTCTTGAAATAATAAAGCATAATATGTCGAAAATGTTGTTTTTTTCTTCCATCTTCAATATTAAAATGGCTACACAAAAATTCACCAATTTTGATAAGTCTTTTTAAAAATGCACGCTGATGTGACAGCTGTCACAATCTAACAAAATTGTTTCGAATGAAGTTAAAGACAACTAAGTGCTACTAGAGCCATCTTACGGAAAAAAACTAACAAACCTTTTGGCCAACCGAATAATTATTTAACCTCTTTTTTAAAAATGTGTAAGATATTATCTGCATTACAGTGAGTTTAGAAGTCTCAGGGACCAGAAAGGCATTCATTCTTTTGTAATAATGGCTATAGCAAGTCCCAGGCTAAAAACTCATGTGAGGTGAGTATTAAAAGATGCTTAGAATGACTCAGTTGTTGTAGAGTGACCCTGTAGGAATGGTTTTACGTTGGTTAAGTTGAGATCCAGACAGATGTGTGTGCTCCCAGGTCTGCTGGTCTCAACGACAGAGTTAGGACCACTTCTTGATTCAACTTCAGTGTTCTTAGCATAGACTTACTCTTTGGGTATAAAATAATGATACAGCTGCACTCAAATTATATTCTTATTTTTCCTTTAATCTAATATTCCAGGTGTTGATGGTTTTTAAAATTCCTGAAGGTTAGAGACAGTTGCTTAAAGATAATTCAGCAAAACTGACATCTGATGTTAAACTTGAAGTGAAAAGAACTCTGGCATGTTTTGCCCAATCTCCTTCAGCTATGTGTTTCAATACCTCCATAGGAGTACAGCTGTCTTTCAGTCTATTCATTTGCTTGAAGATTAAAAAAATGTGCTGGTATATGCTAAATAATTGTTCACACACTAAGCTATTATGCATAAAAAAAGGTAAATGACATTCAATTATTCAACTATAAATAATGTCTAGCATATTTTTGCATGTGTATTTTAAGTCATTTCAGAACATGTTTGCTATAATCAGGTAGTGGTTTCCTTAGAATGTCCTATAATATCAATGTAATTACTAACCAAGTCTTCTTAAGCAATTCCCATGAAAATAAAGGCAAACTGGGCAAGTTATGCTTGCACAATATTCCTTGAGGACTTTCTAACCGAGGCCACCATACAGAGTGAACAGCAGCACCTTCACTGCTATGACAATAAGCACATACCACTCCATCCTATCACTTTCTAAATGGTGGACTCTACAGAAGTACACACTGGCTAAGTCTTTGTTTGGGTGTTGATGGAAGTGTATGTACATGGGGAGGAGAGAAGGTTGCTATTGAAGTTTTTAAGGAGATGTTTGTCTTGCAAAGATACATGTCAAAGAGTTAAACTTGTGAAAAGGAAAGGAGAAAATGTCGTGTCAAAGTCTTCCCTATTTAAACATCCTTCTTAATATAGCTTTACCAGATTTGTGGAGGATGTTTCGTACTTCCCATTTTTAATCTCCATTAGTTAAAGATAAACGATCAGGAGTTTGTGCAAAAAGTCCTCCTTATTCCTCGTTTTGCAACTATCAGATAACATGGAATGACTCATACATAAATCAAAGAGCAGAGAAAAACATTCCACACTTAAAAGAATAAGAGCAATACCAATAAAAGCACACATTTATTAACATATACCAAGTGGCAGACACGGGGCTAAGTGTTTCACATGGATTCTCTCATTTAATCCTCACCACAGACTTATAAAGAAGGGCTGCTAATACATCCATTCTACCCAGAGGGGAAGTAAGGCTCAGATTAGGGAACTTGACTCCAGCCCCAGAACCCATAAGCAGCAGAGTCAGGTTCAGACCCAGGTTACCCCGGCTTCCGAACTCCATCTGTGATTCAGGAGACTGTACTGCCTACTGACATTTCCTAACAACCACCCACAGTCTGCACCAGAGAAGCCAGGTGCTGGGCAAACAAAAGGTCTAAAGTATCTGAACCTGAAAAGGCCAATCCCGAGGGTAAGGAACAGTTCTGAGTCTCCCCAGTGTGTCTGCTCTATGAAGCTGAACTTGGGCTCAGAATTCAATGAAGGGAGAAGATAATATGTGTTTAATGTTTCATTCTGCCCCCAGAATGAAAACAAGAAAGCTCAGATACTATATTTCTGACATCTAGCTCCTGCCTTTCTCCTTGAAGTGGATACCATACAACCTGATGCTGTAGGGATTAGAAGTGATTAGTTGGAAGCATGAATTTTGGGAGTCTCTAAAGTCATCCCCACTTTCTCTCTGGGCCTCGGGATATGAATCTAGTCTGGTTAAAGTGCAGCAACGGCAGTGGAAAGAGTTCTGTCTCTGCCACTTACTGGTCTTACTACTTCAGATTCTTTGACTTTCCTGAGCTCAGCTTCATCAGCAGGAAAAGGATACTACTCCTCACCACACATATGTAAATAGGACAGCACTTATGGTGGTCAGTAGCCAGCAGCTAGGGGTCAATTTGGAAGAGGGTGAAATTGGACAGACCACCTCAACAGAAAAAGCCATTCCATAGTTGAAAGTAAAGTACTATCAAGTTGCCTCGGCTTGAACAAAGCCAGTGCAGAACCTTAAAGGATGTTACTTTATTTATTTACTTATATATTTATTAAATTTTTTTGATGTGGACAATTTTTAAAGTCTTTATTGAATTCGTAACAATATTTCTTCTGTTTTATGTTTTTTGGCCACGAGGCATGTGGGATCTTAGCTCCCTGACCAGGGATGGAACCCACATCCCTTGTATTGGAAAGCAAAGTCTTAACCACTGGACTGCCACGGAAGTTCCTAAAGTATGTTGCTTTAAAATGTTGCTATATTCCATGGAGAATTATTTTCTTTCTGCTATGGTGCTTTGAGTTTCATATAATCCACATAAAGGACACATCTTGTGACAAATTATTTTCCAAATTAATATCAAGGTGTGTGTTACATTTCTCAAATTATATTTTATTACATAATGAAGTTATTTAAGAGATAATTATTTGTTGAATGAATGAATACAAAGCATATCTTTTTTTGCCTTGACTTTTGGGCCCAACCAGGAAGCTCAAAGCCAAATTTAATATAAAATCAGAGAAAAAAGTACTAATATTTATCATGGCACATTTACTTCACCTAATTTTCTTTATGGCTTTGATTTCCTTATTTTTAACTTTCATTTAAATTTATTTTTTATTTTATTTTATTTTTTTACTGTTAGCTTTTTTCCCTTCCAGTTTTATTGAGATATAATTGACATACTGCACTGTATAGGTTTAAGGTGTACAGCATAATGATCTGACTTACAATACATCATGAAATGATTACCACAATAAGTTTAGTGAACTTCCAATCACAATTTCTTTCAAATATTTGGTTTCTAGTTATAGACTAAGGAGCACAGAGTTGGAGAGATGAAGAGATACTTTAATGACAGTTAAAAATTGCCAATCCCTAAAAACGCTCTGAACAGGGGGATTACTACCAAATGATTTAACAAATAGCATTCAAAGAAAACCCAAACATAAAGGGTACGAGTATGTGTGTGTGTATGTGTAGTATTCAAAATAGTGAAAGATTTTCATCTTTCATACTGAAAAAAGTTCTTTTTACGCTGAAGGGAGTCTATAGTTTCATATATATTTTTTAACATCTTTATTGGCGTAGAATTGCTTTACAATGTGTGTTAGTTTCTGCTTTATAACAAAGTGAATCAGCTTTACATAACATATATCCCCATATCTCCTCCCTCTTGAGTCTCCCTCCCACCCTCCCTATCCCACCCCTCTAGGTGGTCACAAAGCACTAAGCTGATCTCCCTGTGCTATGCGGCTGCTTCCCACTAGCTATCTATTTTACATTTGGTAGTATATATAAGTCCGTACCACTCTTTCACTTCGTCCCAGCTAACCCTTCCCACTCCCCATGTCCTCAAGTCCATTCTCTACGTCTGCGTCTTTATTCCTATAGTTTCATATTAAACGTGAATAATTCTAAATTGAAAGATACAAACAACAGAGGATACTTGGGCAGAAAAAGGTGAAAAGTGACAAAAGAGGTAAATCAGTACTTCAATAACTGCAAATAGCAAAGAGTAAAAAGATAAGTGATCTGTAAAAAATTATAATGTGGAGCTCAATAAGGCTAGAGTATATGCACTAAATATATTCATCTAAAATTGGGGGGAAGTTATCTATCTATCCACCTATTCATTCATTTATTCATTCAAAAATGCATATTGAAAACCTATCATGGGCCAGGCTTTCTTCTAGGCGCTGGACATAAAAAGGTAAACAAGTCACACATGAAGCCATGTAGGCTGGTAGGGTATGCAGATGAGTATACACACAATTATCAAAAGGTGTGAAAGGCACAATTATGGGGAAAAATAGTGAGTTACAGTGTCCATGATAGGGGTAGCTAAACGAGATATGGACAAGAGGGTCAAGGCAGGTTTCTTGGAATAAGTGGTGTCTAAGCTGAGTCTTGAAGGATCAGTACACTGAGTCACATAGAGGGTGTGTGCATATGGGCATGGAGGGTGAGGAAGAAAGGAAAGGGAAAATGGGAATCTCACATGAAGTCCTAGAGGCCAGGGAGTTTGGATGCAAAAGTCAGAGTGCTCAGCAGGAGGCCAGAATGCTAATTTGGGAGTCAAGAGGCTAACTGAAGTAAAAAATTTAATTATTTGAGACCTACAACAATTAGAGGATAACACTAAAATTTATTGAGCATTTACTGTGTTCCAGACACTGCTCTGGCTGCTTTTCACATGTCATTTAATTTTCACAACAACCCTGTGATTTAGGGATGATTAATTCTGCTTTACACATTAGGACCTAAGATTTGGAGAGATTAAGTAACTTGTCCAGAGTCACACCACATATAAGTGGTGGAGCTCAGATTTAAACTCAGAGGGGTCCAATTCCAACACCCTGGGTTATTTTTATTACTTATTTTCTATTGCAATTTTTTTTTTTTTTGCGGTACGCGGGCCTCTCACTGTTGTGGCCTCCCCCATTGCAGAGCACAGGCCCCGGATGTGCAGGCTCAGCGGCCATGGCTCACGGGCCTAGCCACGCCGTGGCATGTGAGATCGTCCCGGACCGGGGCATGAACCCGTGTCCCCTGCATCGGTAGGTGGACTCTCAACATGGCTCAAGGGCCTAGCCACGCCGTGGCATGTGAGATCTTCCCGGACCGGGGCATGAACCCGTGTCCCCTGCATCGGTAGGTGGACTCTCAACCACTGCGCCACCAGGGAAGCCCGTCTATTGCAATTTTATAATTAAGACTAAAAAATCAAAAGAAAATAAATTCTGGAATTTTGTTTTAAATGAAACCAACCATCAAGGACATGATCTAGGGTCAACATATTTAGTCCAACTTAACTTTCAGTCTTCCAAGATGGCTCCTTGATATCCCTGCCCCTCCCATTGAATACTGGATTAGGTGCCACCATGTGTGTGCTCATGAGTCCCTTTGTCTTCTTGTCTGCTTCCCAATTAGATCGTAAGATTCGTGAGGGTAGGATCATCACTGTATCATGAGCCCCTAGCATAGTGCTTGATATATGATAGTCTATAAACATCCACTAAATGCATTTTCTAAATCAAGATTAATAGAAAAAAAACTGACATTGGAATGTGTACTTATGACCAGTTGCCTTTAACTGAAAAGTGGAAGGAGTAATTCTATCTAGCTTTTGCACAGGGACTGTACAGATTAATGAGTCAATGTCTTCTGTATATACCAGGTCCTCAGAAGGTTCTGTGTATATAGCAAATGCTGTTTATTTTCTGTGGTATATAAATGACCTTGAGAATATCATCATCATTTATAATTGCAGTGGTAGCAATTAGGGAACAGGTTCAATTAATTACCAGTAGCTTTATGGCCTAAGACAGAAGTCAGAGTTTGAGGCAAAGAAACAATAATGAAATTCTGTGAGAAGTGGGTACCTAGCTAATTGATGATTGGAAAAGAGATTTGAGGGCAAAGGACACATGCACAAATATGGTGTGTGTTGGAAGAATGCCAAAAAGGAGGCAGGACTATGAAGGATGACAGTAAAAAGAAGCAAATGGTAGGACAGTGTAGCTCTGTTGACTTAACTATCAGCTTTAAAATCAATTGGTGTATTCACTAATATTGAAAATTTCTGGATCCATCACTGATTAACCAAATCAGAACTGATGGGGATGAAACCCAAGAATCTGCATTTTAACAGGTTTCTCAGGTCATTTTTTTTTTTTTTTTTTTTTTTTTTTTTTTTTGCGTTACGCGGGCCTCTCACTGCTGTGGCCCCTCCCGTTGCGGAGCACAGGCTCCGGACGCGCAGGCTCAGCGGCCATGGCTCACGGGCCCAGCCACTCCGCGGCATGTGGGATCCTCCCGGACCGGGGCACGAACCCGCGTCCCCTGCATTGGCAGGAGGACGCTCAACCACTGCGCCACCAGGGAAGCCCCTCAGGTCATTTTTAAGCACTGAAAAAATAGTGAACCACTAGTCCTTAAATCCATGAAACATGATAACTGCAGCATAGAAAAGTATGAGGTTCAGACATGCTTATTCTCTAAGAGGTAAGATGAGCATTGGAAAGGCATTATGAATTTAGATGATAGGAACAGATTCATCATATTCATCGTATCCTATTTAGGCAGGCAGATCTCACCACATCTACACATGTTACCCACTCCACTGCTCTCATCCACGTTTCCCTGAGGGTGGGGGGCTGGCTGCCACCTCCCAGTTGTCTTTAGGTCTTGCTCTTTCTTTCTTCTTTTGTGCTTTCTAGCCCCTTTCCCCAGAGCCCCAGGCTTTTGAGTCCTTCTATAAAGAACATACCCATAGGTGCCGATATTTAAGTTATGTTGATGTGATGTATTCATAGTTGTTACATCTCTGAATTTAAAAAACAATATCAGGTTGATTTTTCTCAGACTTTGAACGTCTAAAAAGGCAAAGGGGGCTTCCCTGGTGGCGCAGTGGTTGAGAGTCCGCCTGCCGATGCTGGGGGCGCGGGTTCATGCCCCGGTCTGGGAGGATCCCGCGTGCCGCAGAGTGGCTGGGCCCGTGAGCCATGGCCGCCGCTGGGCCTGCGCGTCCGGAGCCTGTGCTCCGCAACGGGAGAGGCCATAGCAGTGAGAGGCCCGCGTACCGCAAAAAAAAAAAAAAAAAAAAAAAGGCAAAGGCTCTCTTCATTTGATTTTCCTCAAAGGTTATTCAGGACATCTTTTTTCCAGGGTTGATGGTACTTCATCACTCTGGTCAATGAGGAAACAGTGGTTATAGTCTGGAGATAAAAGCAGGAAATAAAGAAACCAAAAAAAGTCCACTTTTTTTAAAGGAGGCATGAGGAGAGATTTACAGTTTGAAATGTAGCTCAAGGGATCAAATACTGCAGTAAGTGGCTAGAATATGATGTAAAAGGAAATGAAACAAAAGACTGACATTAATACTGGAGTTTTTAATCACTAAAATGAAACTATCAAAAAATCTGGCCCTGTGGATGGAGATAATGCAGATGGTCATAATTACTCAGCCAAAGGAAGTTATGGACCTGGCTTCCACAGGTATATGGAAACAAATGAGGTCTGTGTTGGCTTTCTCTTAATTCAAAGCACTTGGCCAGGCTCAAGCATCCTTCTAGCTTTGAGAGGTGGCCATAACTCAGGAATCATGACCTGATTTAAGAGAAAGTGGGAAAGTGGCTAACTACCCCACTCATATAGGCAGTAACAAGGATTTTAGCTTTGCAAGGACATTTCTTAACAAACCATATGGCCCATTTCTGTCTTTTAATGTTAGACCAATCCCCTAAAATAGTATTTCTTATAAAAATAACATTCTTTTCCCACTCCAAGTATCTTGGCATCTAAATGTTATTCTAAGCATTTTAGAAAGACAAACTGGTCCAAGCTGTTTACAACAACTACCACTGCTGTGGCCAGAGATAGAGAGCTTTGCTTGAATTGCCAAGAAGGGAACAAGGGCATCATATAAGCCCTGGAAAACAAGCCAAGGGGACAAATCCTGCTGTGGGCTCCAAGAGGATCTGAAAGGCTGCCAAAGCTTAGGGGCTGCAGTGGGAGTGTGTGGGGGATGAGAGAAGGGGTCTTCTCTCCAAATTTTTATTCAAGGACTGCATGTTAATGCTCAAGTGGCCCAGCTCCATTATTTCAGCTACTCTGAACAGGTCTCCCTAACAACAAGAAAGAAGCCACCAATAAGTTACAAAACTTTTCACTTCTCTACAAGGCTGGGGCCTGGTCTTTGTTTAATGCATGTTCTGGTGTCCAATATCTGGGAGAAGAAAATTGATTTCAACACTTAGGTAATTATAGTTGACTCTTACTGACTCAGGGACCAATTACTCAGACTGCAGATTGCCGTGTGGCATCCGTTTTTCTTCCCCATTCTTTTTCCCCTGTGAAGACCCAAGGTTTGTTGCTTTTTTCACACGTAGATGGATCCAGTCTGGGCCACAGCATGTGCTGAGAACTCAAGGGCAGAAGGCTCCTTGTTGGGCTCCCAGGCCCAGAGGCTCAGGCCTCCCTTTTCACTAGTGCCACCTCCATAATCTCCCCATCGCTCTCATTTAGCTGAGGACCATGGGTATGGATGAGGCTCTAACCAATTGACAAGCTACTTCTCGGTGTCTCAAAGTGCAATATGCAGACCACCTGCTTCAGAAGCATCAGAAGAGCTTGCTAAAATATGGCCTCCTGAGTCAGAATGGGGCACTGGGAACCTGTACTTTTAACACATGCTCCCCAGGTTATTCTTCTGAATGTATAGGTTCAACAACCATAACCATAGGTGCAAAGTTTTAACATCTAAATCAATTTTGTTCTTGAGCCTGATAGTGAATTCAAAAAGCAAAGAACAGCATCTGGATCTTGTTGTTTCCTAGGATTTGGAAGGTGAGAGATTGGGTTGTGAGGGATAATGGTATTTGGGAAGGACTGGGAACAGGTAGGAACCTAGTAGAAAAAGGCCAACAGAATCGCTCACTTGACTGTATCGAGTAACGTGTGCTAGTGTAATTGAAAGGGTGGCCTGGGTATGAACTGGGAAGTATCCTGGATTTCCCTCTTAAGTGTCAGGGTTGTGTAGGTGCTCCAAAATTAAGCAGCAGTGCAGTGCTTGCTGCTAAACCACATTATCTATTAAACAGCCACAACGATAACCCATACACCGTTTGACTTAGGTTTCGTCTGCCATTGTGGAGATGTTTGTAAATAAGGTTGGTGGCTGGGGCTCTAACTTTTCTCAATTCAAACTCCACCCCTGTCAGTTGAGACCAGGAGGTCTTTATTTCTTCTCTATGCCTTAATTTCCCCTACTAGGGAATGCACGTGCTTTGTGCACATACCACAAATGGTACCAGTGATTTGTACCTTTAGGGTGGGTTGTTAAAGAGGGCTGAGCAGTGAAAAAAGCAGGGCACAAAATAGACATTGGTATTAGTAATCACTGTTAATAATTTCACATTGTCCTTATAAAAATTAACACTGCACCGACCAATGAGGAGAAGATGAACCGCTTAGCTAAAGTCTGAGGATTATTTACGGATTTAAATTATTCACGTGCTGCCCATCATCTACTGCCACAGACATTTCAAAGTTCACAGCTCTTGGAATATCATATACTTTTCTGGAGCTTCCACACAGACCTGCTTATTCTCATAAAAGATGGCTGTGAGCCTTGCAAATTGCTCTCATTTCATTTTAGGTCTAATAGGTTGGTGATGTTTTTGTTCATTTTTTAAAAAATCAGAATGTTTTGTTTTAATCTGGGTCATACCTATCAACAGAATCTAAATAAGCCTCGGTATGTTTTACAACCTCCACAGTGTAACAATAAAATGTTCGCTGCAACTGCTGCCCTCATACCCCAAAGCATTTACAATACATCTGACAAAGTGTGTCTATTTCCATGGTACCTATCACCATGGTAGCTGAGCAGCACTCCTCTTGGAACAATCAAGTTAGTAATATAGGCTTTGGCTACTGCTTCCTAAAAAGCTTTGCTCTAGAGTAGATAAATGGGACACTTTGTGTTTTTTTTAAGTAGCTATAAAACCCCTCCAAAATAAACAACTGTTGCTAAATACTTCTTAATTTCACTAAAAAATAATAAACCTTCTTCTCCTCCATACCAGTTAGAGAAACATTTCTTATTTCTTTCATTTAGAGAAGTATTTCCAAGCTTCACGACCATGCAAAATGTACAGACTGTATTGTGCTTTGAACTACATTTTAAGACTCTTTTGCATAAAGGTTAAGAAAAGGGATAGTAAAGGATAAATTAGGAGCTTGGGATTAACAGATACACACTACTATACATGAAATGGAAAAACAGCAAGGAACTACTATATAGCACAGGGAACTGTATTCAGTATCCTGTAATAACCTATAATGGAAAAGAATCTGAAAAAGAACACA
>NC_041224.1:141237629-141255750 GCF_002837175.3 Physeter macrocephalus
TACTATATAGCACAGGGAACTATACTCAATATCTTGTAAGAACCTAAAATGGAAAAGAATCTTAAAAAGTATATATATATATACACATGTCAATAAGTTATATATATATATATATATATATATATATGAATCACTTTTCTGTACACCTGAAACTAATACAACATTGTAAATCAACTATACTTCAATAAAAAAAATTTTAAAAAGAGATAGTAGTGATATAGTGATTGTTTACAATAAGGTCAATTTTATAATAATTTGAACCAATCAGAATATTTATTGAATAATTAAAGTGCAAGGGTAGGGCCGATTCCCAATGACCCCAAATACAGGCTTTATAATATGCTTTGTGGGACTGCCATATAAAGCTGACAGAAGTGTAAACTGATGTTATTTTTCTCAAGAGCACTTTGGCAATGGCAGCCTGAAAATGTTCATACCTTTTATCTTAGTCCATTTGGGCAGCTTTAACAAAATACCACAAATTGGGTAGCTTATAAACAACAGAAATTTATTTCTCACAGTCTGGAGGCTAGAAGTCCAAGATCAAGGTGCCAGCATGGTCATGTTCTGCTGAGAGCCCTCTTCCTGGATCATAGCCAGTGCATTTTTGCTGTGTCCTCACATGGTAAAAGGCATGAGGGATCTCTGTGGGATCTCTTTTATAAGAACATTAATCTCACTTCTGAGAGCCTCACCCTCATGACCTAAGCACCTCCCAAGTGCCCCCCACCACATAATACTATCACATCCAACATTAAGATTTCAGTATATGAATTTGGAGGGGACACATTCAGACCATAGCACCTTTTAATATGGTAATTCCATTTCCGGGAATCTATCCCAAGAAAATTATTTTAAACAGATACAAAGTCTTATAACAAAGATGCTCACTGGAGTGGTATTTAAAATAGAAAAAACAAAAACCTAAATGTTAAACAAGAAAGAATATGTAAGCAAATAATTGGAAGGTGATGGGCATCTTTGTGCTGACATTAAAAATCATGTTTATGCAGCATGGTATTGGCACAAAAACAGACATATAGATCAATGGAACAGAATAAAGAGCCCAGAAATAAACCCACACATCTGTGGTAAGTTAATCTATGACAAAGGAGGCAAGAATATACAATAGAGAAAAGACAGTCTCTTCAGCAAGTGGTGTTGGGAAAGCTGGACAGCTATATATAAATCAATGAAATTCGAAAACTCCCTCATACCAGGTACAAAAATGGCTTAAAGACCTAAATATAAGACATGACAACATGAAACTCCTAGAAGAGAACATAGGCGAAACATTCTTGGACATAAATTGTAGCAATATTTCTTAGATCAGTCTCCCAAGGCAAAAGAAATAAAAGCAAAAATAAACAAATGGGACCGAATCAAACTTAAAGGCTTCTGCACAGCAAAGGAAACATCAGCAAAACGAAAAGACAACATACAGAATGGGAGAAAATATTTGCAAACAATGCGACCGACAAGGGGTTAATAGAAAAAATATACAAAGCGCTCATACAACTCAATATCAAAAACCTAAACAACCCAATCAAAAAACGGGCAGAAGACCTACATAGACATTTCTCCAAAGAAGACATACAGATGGCCAACAGGTGCATGAAAAGATGCTCAACATTGCTAATCATTAGAGAAACGCAAATCAAAACTACAATGAGGTAACACCTCATACTGGTCAGAATGGCTATCATGAAAAAGTCTACAAATAATAAATGCTGGAGAGGGAGTGGAGAAATGGGAACCCTCATACACTGTTGGTGGGACTGTAAATTGGTGCAGCCACTATGGAGAACAGTATGGAGGTTCCTTAAAAACTAAAAATAGAGCTACTGTATGATCCAGCAATCCCACTCCTGGGCATATATCCAGAAAAGATAAAAACTCGAATTCAAAAAGATATACACAACCCAATGTTCATAGCAGCACTGTTTACAATAGCTAAGACATGGAAACAACCCAAGTGCCCATGAACAGACAACTGGTCTAAGAAGATGTGGTATATACAATGGAATATTACTCAGCTATAATAAAGAATGAAATATTGCCATTTGTAGCAACATGGATGGACCTAGAGATTATCATACTAAGCGAAGGAAGTCAGAGAAAGACAAAAATTATATGATATCATGTATACGTGGAATCTAAAAAATAATACAAATGAATCGATGTACAAAACAGAAACAGTCTCACAGACACAGAAAACAAAATTACAGTTACCAAAGGGGAAAGGGAAGAGGAGAGGGATAAATTAGGAGTATGAGATTAACAGATACAAACTACTATACATAAAATAGATAAGCAATAAGAATTTACTGTATAACACAGGGAACTATATTCAATATCTTGTAATAATCTATAATGGAAAATAATTTGAAAAAATATATATATATAAACTGAATCACTCTGCTGCAAAAAAAATTTTTTAGAGTGATGTGTTTAATACTTTTTAAATTTACACAGCAAATACATGATTTAAAGGATAAAAAAATCATGTTTATGAAGAGTTTTTAATAACTGAGGAAAATGTTTATCATATGATGTTAAGTAAAAAAGCAACAAACCAAATCATATATACAGCACAATATGTATAAAGTATGTAAAAATATGTACATAAAAATATTGGAAAATACATTGAAATTGGCAGTGGTTAACCCTAGGTGGTTGCATTGTGGATGACAGTTTTTTTTGTCCTTTATACATTTCTTAATTAATAGTATCAGTATTTAATAGACATAATAATAGATTGTGTATCACTATCTTTCTCATTCTTCTTTTCTCTGCCTCTCTTTCCCTTCATTCTAAGTGTCCATAAAATAAAACTAAAATTTACATTATTAATTCCATATTTATTGAATACAATTTAGAATTCCACATGCACCCACCCATCAAATACTAACTGAGCTTTATGTGCAAGGAACAATTCTTAATTTGTACATATGAACAGATACTTTCTCTAACAAAAAAATTAGTTACTTTGCTTTTAAATTATTTGGTTCTTGATAGATTGTTTTCCTCTATGAGTTACTATCCCTCAGGAGAAAAAAAAACTTTAAACCTAAAAAATGATAATTTGATAATACTAAATTTTTACATCCCCAAATGTTGACCATATACTGCAATAGGCACTGGGAAATAATGAATCTGGGATATTCATTCTATAGTCTCCCCCTGGACTATATCACCCACGTTCATGGTTACCACTAGACGTGTGCACTACCAACTCTGTGTCTCTAGCCTGGATCTTGCCTCCGAGTTCCAGACTCAGTCACTAACTGCTTACTAAATATATCTTCCTGAATGTCTCATAGGCATCTATGAACTCATCCTTCCTGCATCACCTTCTCCTCAGACTGTGTTCTGGTAACTAACACTTCTGTTCACAAAGTCAGTAAAATCAGAACACAAGGATCACCTCAGATGCTTTATTCTCTTCCACTGTCCCCTGTGTGCCCACCCGCACACCTTGATTTCTGCTTCCCAAATCTCTCAAGTTCATCTGCTCATCTTAAACCCTCATCACCTCTCAGTGGATTTTTGTTATGAGCTTCTAACTACCCTCTTGGTTGCCAATCTATCCTTCACATGGAGAAATCTTTCTAAAATGTAAACTGGATCATGGCACTCCCCTTTAAGAAGCTAGAAGTCTGGTTAGCATGCCCTACCTGATCAGGCTCCCTCCCATCTGCCCGACTTCATCTCCCATGGCTTCACCACTGACATCCAGCAATCCAGGAAAACAGAGCTAATCTGTTTCTCTGAACCCACATGTTATTTCCTCCCTTTGGGACTTTCCACATACTCTTCTCTTCAACTGGGATCCTTTCATCTATTCCATCTCTCTGCAAGCTACACATTTTCCAAACCTTAGCTTAAGGTTCAGCACCTCTTGTTTCCCTTCCTCTGTGGCATCACAATGTCTTGTATATATTCTCATGATATTTTATTTATTCAACCAAAATCTACTAAGCATCCAACATTATGCCATTCACTGTGCTTGCTGCTGGGTGTATAGACATTTCTGCCCCTGCAGAGGGACTCCCATCACTATTACTGCCCTGGCTTATTTATACCTCTGTCTCCCCTGAACTGCTAGAGGTCAGGGACTGGATCATAATCATCTTTGTATTCTCAGAACTTGGCAAAAGGAGGTACTTAATAAGTGTGTGTTGAACCAACTGAAACTGCAGTGTTTTGACTACAGTGTTTTGAATGATGAAATTTTGTAACTGTAAAAGTAACTCATAATTTCCAATGAGTAGTGCTTGATACTTCACAAGAGAAAAACACAACTCTATATTTCCATGGAGCAAGATCAACTGTATTCAGAGAGCACATGGTTCCGGAGACTTTAAGGATGCTTTGAGATACAAGTAGATAATTTCTGAGTTCATAATCCATAATTAAAGTGACTGATAGTACGGAATATTTAGTCCCATTGTAGTCCACTTCTAGAAACTGATTTCTAATCCACGCTGCACTAATCTGCCTGATAGAAATCTTACTTGTGGTTTTATTCAGCGTTTAGGGATACAGGCAAGAAAAAGGAGTAGAAATTTGATTTATAGCTAGAGAAGTAACGTTTTGGCTCTTGATTAATATTTTAAAAATCAAACACAAAATATATGTTGACATTCACTGTGTGGTTGATGTATGAATCTGTCAACCCCATTCTCTCTTACTAAGGCATTCTCTGGGTTTTGTACTGAGGCTTATTCCAAACTCAATCTCTGTTTCTATTCTAAATTGCTAATTGGCATCACCTTTTGCTTTTTTTCACTGAATCAGTTTAAAAATGTACAAAGACGGTATTGATTTTCATGAGTTAACACTATGACTTTTAAAAATCTAAATGTTTCCCAATCATCCTTGGATAGGGGAAGTGAAAAACTGCACATTTACAATATGGTTGAGATAGAAAATATATCTTGCATATTTGAAATGATGTAGATTCAATATGAATCTTTGTCAATTTATTAAGCATTTAAGACTAGGACCTCTCCCTTCCTCCCTCCCTCCCTTTCTTTCTTTCTTTCCTTCTTTTTTTCACTTTCTTTTAGAAAATTGAAAGAAGCTTGGTTAGAGTATCTCTCTGGCCAGTCCCAGAACACTTTATGATATACTGATATACTTTCCTAAGGTCCATTCACTGTAGGATTGAATGTTGCAAATGATGGGTTTTACCACAACATTTGAAAACTTTCTTTGTTCCTCAAACCAGGTGAGCCAAGTTACAAATCTGTTTATTCATTTCTATTTCCTGAAAGATTAGATACTCTAGCTCAATAGTGGGTTCCTTGAAGGGCTCCCTTCTCTTGCTTTAGAATTACTCTTTATTTCCTTAATCTTTTTGGTTTCAGGTAGTTGACCTTATTAGTCAGAGAAGTGTTCTTGACTTTTGTCTGCCATGAAAGAAAACTGATGACCCATCTAATTTGCTCTTCTTTGGTTTTCCATTCTTGTCAAAGCCAACTCCTTTACTATGAATAGTACCCTAGTGCTTTGATAGTCTTTGTGTCATTCTTATTATCAAGTATTGTGCTTTGAGTTAGTTTCTCAAAAGTAATAATTTTAGTGATTGACTTTCACAGGCTCAGAAAGCTTCTGCATTTAGAGTTCTGTAATGAGTCAAGTAAAATATATATAGTGTATATTTAGTTTGAAATTATATAATCATACAACTGAGAAAGACTTTGAGTTTTACTTAGAACAAGGCTTTTTAAAAAATGTAAAGTCTTCCTCACTCCAACCCATTCTTCTTACTTAGTTTCTGATATTTTTACTTACAGTGGTTAGTATGATTTATTTAAATTATTTTTTTGCAACTATTTCTTGATTTATTAATTTCAGGTAGTACCTGTTACATAAAATTTTTAAATTTAGTGCACTTTCACTACTACTCATTTCCTTTCCAGTTACACATTTTTGACTTTATTTTTAGAGCCAAGGTTTATAAAATTTACATTCTTTTAAACAGCTATAATTAAAGACTTCTCTGCCTTTTCTATGGGGGTGATAAAATTTATGGTGTATATACAGAGTTATTGTTTTACAACTATTTAAATATTATTTATACAGAAATAAGTGATGTGTTTAGATTAAGAGAAAGGGCATGTGATCTATATCACTAAACGCCCCACGGATCAACAGGAAAAAGGTTCAATCATTAAGAATACAATACATTTTCTACTAACTTCTTTTTAACTTTCTTTGCTTTTATAGGTCATATTCAGCTACCACTCTTTCCTATATTTTGCTCCATCCTCTTCCTTGAGTTTACTTTTGTTAAGATTTTGTCCTTGAGAATTTTTTTTTTTCATATGGGGTACTTGAGTGGAAAAACTTTCAAAGTCTGCAAGACAGAAAATATCTTGATTTTGCTCTTTTACGTGAATAATAGTCTGGGTGAGTATAGAAATCTAGGCTTAAAATCATTTCTCCACACAAATCTGAAACCGTTGTTCCTCTGTCTTCTCGTGTATAGTGCTGTTGATAAGAAATACAATATCGGACAGATTTTCATTCCTTCATTCTTTATTCTCTATTCTTCCTTCAATCTCCCCACTCTGGAATATTAAAAAGTATCTTTATCCTTACAGTTCTAAAATTTCATCAGAACATGTCTAGCTATGTGTTTCCTTCCATTCACTCCATACTTGGTAGTTATTTTCAGCTTGAAGATTCATGTCTTTCTAAACCTCAAGGAAATTTTCTTTTTCTGCTATTATTAGTATTTTGGTTATTATTACTTCCTCCTTTCCATTGTTCTGAAACTCTGATTAGATGATGGGCCTCCTAGTGTAGCCTCCAGGCCTTTTACATTTTTGGTGATTTTCACCTTTTAAGTATTTTGTTTTACCCTTCAGGGAGAGTTCCTTGATACCAAATGCAGATCACCAGCTTGGTCTTTAGTCTTATCTATCATTCTACAATTCATGCTACCACTGGATTTTTAAACATCATATTTATAATTTCGAGGAACTCATTCTCCTTTGTCCCTCATTCACAGCAGCTTGTTTTCATTTTGTGGTTGAAATACCTTTCTCTAATCACTGTAAGGCTACTAATTATAGCTTTTAAAAGATTCTTCCACCGCTTCCACCCATTTTCCTTGATTTATCTCTATTTCCTTTTGGCCAATTATCTATTTGTCCTTTTAAAATAGTCTGTTTCTCACCTCAGTTTCCTTTCATGTTGTTAGTTTTCCTCAAAATCTGGTGTAGGGGAGGTAAAAGATTTCCTCAACCCTTTCTGAGTCTCTGGCTGGGTCTGAAAATTAAGCTGACAAAGACAGGAGAAAAGCATACAAACTTATTTAATATAAGTTTTATGTTACA
Organism: Physeter macrocephalus; assembly: GCF_002837175.3. Taxonomy (NCBI): domain Eukaryota; kingdom Metazoa; phylum Chordata; class Mammalia; order Artiodactyla; family Physeteridae; genus Physeter; species Physeter macrocephalus. The sequence continues at coordinate 141,244,979 of NC_041224.1, forward strand.
GGAAGCCTTCGTAAGGAAATGAAGACTCGAAGAAATGGTGAAACCTGAGTATTTTTATATTAGGTTTGATGAAGACTACAAAGTCATGGAAAGATATGATAGGGCAAAGAGTATGAGGTAAGTGTAAACTGGGGAAAACTTAGCAAGGCCTATTCGTTCAGACTCCTGTGTCCCTTTGTCTTTGGAGATAAGGATGCTCCTTACCTCCAGGTATGGATAGGGTACCAATCGCTTCAGGGTCTTATGACCTGCTTCAGGGGAAAGTCAGAAAGTCCTTCCTACACATGCCATTTCTCAAATCCTTTCAGCTTGAAATATTCAATATGCCAAGGTGCCATATTTTAGGGTAGTGTGTCCTGAACACTGTCACTAGTGATTTCTTTTCCTTTTTATCTTCTTAAAAACGGCTTTATTGAGGTGTTAATTTACATGAAATTATATTTACCAAAATGTTGTGATCTTGATTGTGATTCTTACTTATGAATGAAGAACACAACTCAGAAGGCAGTTTGTATGCTACTGATATGCATGTTTTTCTAATAGGCAAGCCTCCCCAGACAGGAAGTGATTCTCAAACTTAAGTACCTCTGAGAGGAGGGGCCCGTTGTGCCTGTGCAACTGGCATCCTACTGAGGGCCTGTAGCGCATGTGCGCATGGAGTGGCGGAAAACGGGGAGGAGTCCAACTAGAGCTGTAATGGGATGCTCCAGCTCATGGTATGTGGAGAGATTTGCTGCATTTCTAAAGAATCTCAGAAAATAAGCTTCATTTCCGAACCTAAACCAGCCTTTGCTTTTCTTCACTTTGAGGGAGCACACAGGCATTGAATTCTCTGCCACTGGGCACACCAAGCTGTGTGGCTGACAGGGTCTTGGTGCTCTGGATGGGTGTCAGGCCTGTGCCTCTGAGTTGGGAGAGCTGAGTTCAGGACATTGGTCCACCAGAGACCTCCCAGCTTCACGTAGTATCAAATGGCGAAAGCTCTTCCAGAGATCTCCATCTCAATGCTAAGACCCAGCTCCACTCAACAACCAGAAAGCTAAAGTGCTGGACACCCTATGCCAAACAACTAGCAAGACAGGAACACAACCCCACCCATTAGCAGAGAGGCTGCCTAAGGTCACAGACACCCCAAAACAAACCACTGGAGGCGGTCCTGCCCACCAGAAAGACAAGATCCAGCTTCATCCACCAGACCACAGGCACCAGTCCCCTCCACCAGGAAGCCTACACAACCCACTGAACGAAACTTAGCCACTGGGGGCGAAATGTTTAACAAGGACCTAGAAGAACTAAAGAGCAAACAAACAATGATGAAGAACACAATAAATGAAATTAAAAATTCTCTAGAAGGAATCAATAGCATATTAACTGAGGCAGAGGAACGGATAAATAACCTGGAAGACAAAATAGTGGAAATAACAACTGCAGAGCAGAATAAAAAAAAAAAGAATGAAAACAATGAGGACAGTCTTAGAGATCTCTGGGACAACATTAAACACACCAACATTTGAATTACAGGGGTCCCAGAAGATGAGAAAAAGAAAAGGACTGAGAAAATATTTGAAGAGATTATAGTTGAAAACTTCCCTAATATGGGAAGGGAGATAGTTAATGAAGTCCAGGAAGCACAGAGTCCCATATAGGATAAATCCAAGGAGAAACACGCCAAGACACACATTAATCAAACTATCAAAAATTAAATACAAAGAAAAAATTTTAAAAGCAGCAAGGGAAAAGCAACAAATAACATACAAGGGAAGCCCCATAAGGTTAAGAGCTGATCTTTCAGCAGAAAATCTTCAAGCCAGAAGGGAGTGGCAAGACATACTTAAAGTGAAGACAGGGAAAAACCTACAACCAAGATTACTCTACCCAGCAAGGATCTCATTCAGATTCGACAGAGAAATTAAAACCTTTACAGACAATCAAAAGCTAAGAAAATTCAGCACCACCAAACCAGATGTACAATAAATTCTAAAGGAACTTCTCTAGGCAGGAAACACAAGAGAAGGAAAAGTCCTACAATAATAAACCCAAAACAATTAAGAAAATGGTAATAGGAACATACATTTTGATAATTACCTTAAATGTAAATGGATTAAATGTTCCAACCAAAAGACATAGACTGGCTGAATGGATACAAAAACAAGACCCATATATATGCTGTCTACAAGAGACCCATTTCAGACCTAGGGACACATACAGACTGAAAGTGAGGGGATGGAAAAAGATATTCCATGCAAATGGAAGTCAAGAGAAAGCTGGAGTAGCATATCTCATATCAGACAAAATAGACTTTAAAATAAAGACTATTACAAGAGACAAAGAAGGACACTACATAATGATCAAAGGATCAATCCACGAAAAAGATATAACAATTGTAAAGATTTATGCACTCAGCATAGGGACACCTCAATACATAAGGCAAATGCTAACAGCCATAAAAGGGGAAAGTGACAGTAACACAATCATAGTAGGGGACTTTAACACCCCACTTTCACCAATGGACAGATCATCCAAAAAGAAAATAAGTAAGGAAACACAGCTTTAAATGACACGTTAAAAAAGATGGACTTAAGTGGTATTTACAGGATATTCCATCGAAAAACAACAGAATACACTTTCTTCTCAAGTGCTCATGGAACATTCTCCAGGATAGATCATATCTTGGTTCACAAATCAAGCCTTGGTAAATTTAAGAAAACTGAAATCATATCAAGTATCTTTTCCAAACACAACACTAAGAGACTAGATATCAATTACGGGAAAAAATCTGTAAAAAATACAAACACAAGGAGGCTAAACAATACATGACTTAATAACCAAGAGATCAGTGAAGAAATCAAAGAGGAAATCAAAAAATACCTAGAAACAAATGACAATGAAAACACGACAGCCCAAAACCTATGGGATGCAGCAAAAGCAGTTCTAAGACGGAAATTTATAGCAATACAATCCTACCTCAGGAAACAAGAAATATCTCAAATAAACAACCTAAACTTACACCTAAAGCAATTAAAGAAACAAGAATAAAAACAACCCGAAGGTTAGCAGAAGGAAAGAAATCATAAAGATCAGATGAGAAGTAAATGAAAAAGAAATGAAGGAAGCGATAGCAAAGATCAATAAAACTAAAAGCTGGTTCTTTGAGAAGAGAAACAAAATTGATAAACCATTAGCCAGATTCATCAAGAAAAAAAGGGGGAAGACAAAAGCTGGTTCTTTGAGAAGATAAACAAAATTGAGAAACCATTAGCCAGACTCATCAAGAAAAAATGGGAGAAAATTCAAATCAGTAGAATTACAAATGGAAAAGGAGAAGTAACAACTGACACGGCAGAAATACAAAGGATCATGAGAGAGATTACTACAAGAAACACTATGCCAATAAAATGGACCACCTTGAAGAAATGGACAAATTCTTAGAAAAGCACAATGTTCCAAGACTCAATTAGGAAGAAATAGAAAATATAAAGAGACTAATCACAAGCACTGAAATTGAGACTGTGATTAAAAATCTTCCAACAAACAAAAGCCCAGGACCAGATGGCTTGACAGGCGAAATCTATCAAACATTTGGAGAAGAGCTAACACCTATCCTTCTCAAACTCTTCCAATACATAGCAGAGGGAGGAACACTCCCACACTCATTCTACGAGGCCACCATCACTCTAATACCAAAACCAGACAAAGATGTCACAAAGAAAGAAAACTACAGGCCAATGTCACTGATGAACATAGATGCAAAAATCCTCAACAAAATACTAGCAAACAGAATCCAACAGCACATTAAAAGGATCACACAACATGATCAAGTGGGGCGTATCCCAGAATGCAAGGATTCTTCAATATATGCAAATCAATCAATGTCATAAACCATATTAACAAATTGAAGAAGAAAAACCATATGATCATCTCAATAGATGCAGAAAAAGCTTTGGACAAAATTCAACACCCATTTATGATAAAAACCCTCCAGAAAGTTGGCACAGAGGGAACTTACCTCAACATAAAGGTGATATATGACAAACCCACAGCCAACATCGTTCTTAGTTTGTGAGAAAATGAAACCATTTCCTCTAAGATCAGGAACAAGACAAGGTTGTCCACTCTCACCACTATTATTCAACATAGTTTTGGAAATTTTAGCCACAGCAATCAGAAGAAAAACAAATAAAAGGAATCCAAATCGGAAAAGAAGTAAAGCTGTCACTGTTTGCAGATGACATGATACTATAGAGAATCCTAAAGATGCTACCAGAAAACTACTAAAGCTAATCAATGCAGGAAACTATAAGACACTGATGAAAGAAATTAAAGACGATACAAACAGATGGAGAGATATACCATGTTCTTGGACTGGAAGAATCAACATTGTGAAAATGACTATACTACCCAAAGCAAACTACAGATTCAGTGTAATCCCTATCAAACTACCAATGGCATTTTTCACAAAACGAGGACAAAAAATTTCTCAATTTGTATGGGAACACAAAAGACCCCGAATGGACAAAGCAATCTTGAGAAAGAAAAACGGAGCTGGAGGAATCAGGCTCCTGGACTTCAGACTATACTACAAAGCTACAGTAATCAAGACAGTATGGTTCTGGCAGAAAAACAGAAATATAGATCAATGGAACAGGATAGAAAGCCCAGAGATAAACTCATGCACATATGGTCACCTTATTTTCGATAAAGGAGGCAAGAATATACAATGGAGAAAAGACAGCCTCTTCGGGGCTTCCCTGGTGGCGCAGTGGTTGAGAGTCCGCCTGCCGATGCAGGGGACACGGGTTCGTGCCCCGGTCTGTGTAAAAGAATGAAATTAGAACACTCCCTAACACCATACACAAAAATAAACTCAAAATGGATTAAACACGTAAATGTAAGGCCAGACACTCTAAAACTTTAAAACATAGGCAGAACACTCTATGACATAAATCACAGCAAGATCCTTTTTGACCCACCTCCTAGAGACATGGATATAAAAACAAAAATAAACAAATGGGACCTAATGAAACTTAAAAGCTTTTGCACAGCAAAGGAAGCCAATAAACAAGACAAAAAGACAACCCTCAGAATGGGAGAAAATATTTTCAAGTGAAGTAACTGACAAAGGATTAACCTCCAAAATTTATAAGCAGCTCATGCAGCCCAACATCAAAAAGCAAACAACCCAATCTAAAAATGGGCAGAAGACCTAGAGACATTTCTCCAAAGAAGATACACAGATTGCCAACAAACACATGAAAGGATGCTCAACATCACTAATCATTAGAGAAATGTAAATCAAAACTACAATGAGGTATCACCTCACACCGGTCAGAATGGCCATCATCAAAAAATCTACAAACAATAAGCGCTGGAGGGGGTGTGGAGAAAAGGGAACACTCTTGCACTATGGGAGGAAATGTAAATTGATATAGCCACTATGGAGAACAGTATGGAGGTTCCTTAAAAAACGAAAAATAGAACTACCAGACCCAGCAATCCCACTACTGGGCATATACCCTGAGAAAACCATAATTCAAAAAGAATCATGTACCACAATGTTCATTGCAGCTCTATTTACAATAGCCAGGACATGGAAGCATCCTAAGTGCCCATCGACAGATGAATGGATAAAGAAGATGTGGCACCTGTATATAATGGAATATTACTCAGCCATAAAAAGAAATAAAATTGAGTTATCTGTCGTGAGGTGCTTGGACCTAGAGACTGTCATACAGAGTGAAGTAAGTCAGAAAGAGAAAAATAAATACTGTATGCTAAGACATATATATGGAATCTAAAAAAATAAAAAAACACATTCTGAAGAACCTAGGGGCAGAAAAGGAATAAAGACGCAGACTTGAGGACACAGGGAGGGGGAAGGGTAAGCTGGGACGAAGTGAGAGAGTGGCATGGACTTATATATAAGTAAATGTAAAATAGATAGCTAGTGGGAAGCAGCCGCATAGCACAGGGAGATCAGCTCAGTGCTCTGTGACCACCTAGAGAGGTGGGATAGGGAGGGTGGGAGGGAGACCAAAGAGGGAGGAGACATGGGAACATATGTATATGTACAGCTAATTCACTTTGTTATAAAGCAGAAACTAACACACCATTGTAAGCAATTATTCTCCAATAAAGATGTAAAAAAAAAAACCCAAAACTTAAGTACATCTTAGTATCATCAGGATATTTTTAACAATGCAGTTGCCCATGCCCTGACCTAGGCCAATTAAATCAGGAGTGGGGCTTAGGCATCAGTATTTTTTTGAGCTCCTCAGGCATTTTAATGTACAGTTCGGTTAAGAAGCACTGCTATTAGGTATGTGTGCTGGCAACAGGCTCATAGACCCAGGGCTCCCAATTACCAAAGCAAGAGGGCTATAGTTTGGGATTGGAAGTGTTTAGTGTTCCTGGAAGAAAATGCCTATCCTCTCTTTTCTTCTCCCTTTGTATCTGTTGTGGAGGTCTGGAGTTTCTTTAGCTTTGCTATGTCACCCTGAAACCAGAGTTCTCTTTCAAGATGCCCTCCCCAGCAGGAAGGAGTGCTTTCCTTAGAAAGTGTTCTCTAGCTTTAGTCAAAGGTCTCAAGTTCCATCACCAGCTCTACTTAGGGATGGGAGTGAGCCCTGTCGTCTCACACCGATGCACACAGAGAGGTCCCCCAGCCCACCTTGCCTGTGGTATTTGTTAAACTGGGAGCCCTTCTAGGTTTTCTTGGGATGAACTGCACCAAGAGCTGGTGTCTGGATTTCCTCTGCAATTCCATTGCCAATCCAATCCAATCTGCTTTCTGTTTTTCAAAATTCTTCAAAACTTCTTTGTCCACTGATTTCACTAGTTCATATTTTCCAGTGATTATATAAATGTATTATTTTAAAAATATTTTCTGTTATCTCAATGGGAAAATGGGAGGGAGCAGAGGTGGGCACAACTGCTTGCTTCGTCATCTTAAACTGATAGCCCCTCAAACCGTTCTGGATATCTTCTAAAACCTGGTACAATTTAACTCTGTTGTCAAACTTTCCTTTGAAGATGTAACCATTGTTTTATTAATACATATCTGTTCCTGCCTTTGCTATAACTCAATTATAATTATTTGGAAACTCACTTAACATCTTTGTGTTGGTTTTCCTCATTTTTAAAGTGAAGAGGGCTAATAGGGATTTTCTAAATTTCTTCCCAGCATTAATATTTAAGTATTCTAAAATTATCTTTAGTATCATAGCATTGTACCACTAACTGAAAATCAGGGTGTCCTGCATAAAATACCTTTTTAACATAGGGAGCGAGGACCTACGTGTATTATATAACTAGAACCCTGCTGGATTGCCCAGAGTTTAGTAAATCTATTTTAGAGAAAGAACTAAAATAGGATAATGTACAAGCAACCAGCCCGGTGGCTACTTTAGATTTAGTGGTCACAGAAGGCCTCTCTGAGGTGTCATGTAGGCTGAGAACAGAATAAAAAGATAGGAACAGCCATGGAGAAATCAGGAACGGAGAAAATGCTGGACAAAGAGAAGTTAGTACAATGCCTTGAGACAGGAACAAACTTGGTATGCTAGAGAAACATGAAGGTCAGTCAGTGTGGCTGGAAAATGGTGTATGAGAAGGAAAGTGGTATGAAGTAAGGTCAGAGAGTGAGGGAGAAATCAGATCTTCTAGGATCTTTTAGGTCACAGCAAGGAGCTCAGATTTTACTGAGAGCACTGGGAAGACAATGAATGATGGCAGCCTCTGAATCATGCTTCTGTAGCTGCCAGAACAGCCTGTAGGGGACAAGAGCCAAGCAAAGGACCAGAAAGAAACAATGAGCAACCTTGATCAGTTTTTGCACAATTCACCTTCTGCAGCATTTTCTAGACTATTAATGCACATTTCTATGTCCATTTAATTGAATATGGCTCCTGTTTTGACTCTTTTGCACAAAGTATGCTTTAACTCTAGTAGCCCAATTCAATACGGATGCTGCCCAAAATTGTTCTTCTACCTGTGCCTTACTTTTGCCTATAATGCATTCAGACAATGCTACTACAGAAAAATGCATGCAATAAATCCAAACAAAGGCTAGTCAATACTACCACAGGTAAGTGAGTTCAGCCAAAAAAGGAAGTCAGTCTGCTTCATGCTGACACATACAAAGATGATTTCTGATGAACACAGGATATGCTCAGAACCAGACTGACACTTCAGTTCCCTTCACCTTTGTACACACCTCAATTTGGTTTAAAAGAGATGCATCCCAAAGCAAATGGTCCCTTTGGTTCTGAAACCTTACTTTAATTCTAAACACCATCTTTCAGTATAGGGCCTTCCTTGCATTTGCCTTCTTCAGTCAGGTGTTTTGTTACTCAGCTCTTATTCCTCAGTTGGTCAGTTTTTTAAGTAAGAAATTTTTTTTTACTTCAATAAAATATCGATCATAGTCAACTCTCAACAAAGGTAATACTAGCATGACATTTAAATGCAGTAGATTACCTATCTGGAAACAAGGAGAGCCATAGCTCAGGACAGGTGGGAAGGAGAGGAAAATCACTCTCAGTGGGCATAAAAGATTGGCAAACACCACAAGAATGGAGGGAAGAAATAACAAATGTGAGTGTGTGTGTACAAACTTATACACAGTATATACTTCTCTTGAGAATCAGAATTGCATCACAAGATATTTCATATGACAAAGGATAATTAAATATCTTTTTCAAGAAGTATTAATTGCAAGCTTCTGAAAATAATTCTGAAGATTTGCATGGTGCAAAAACATTACAGTACATCAATTACAAAACTGAGAAAATGCCATATGGTGACTTAGAACCTCAAAGCTTCAGGTTGAAAAGAAAATTTCTGTTATATTCTTATACCCTCTACAATATTCAATATTGAGAGCCAAGCCCCAACATTAAGAGTCAATTTATAGTTAGATATGCAAATTACTGGTTACACAACACAAAGTAGCCTAATGAGATTCTGAACTTATACTAGCTACTTGTTCCATCTTCCAAACCCAACCCTGGAGACGCCATAGAAAAAAAAAGGAGGTTGACGGACCTTGGAAACTCATATACAGACTGAGAAATCCTTCAAAGGAGAGTAGTGTCTGGGTTCCAGTATGCACAGCAGACAGAAGTCCAGAGTGAGAGGATAGGAAACCACAAGTGAAAGACTGGAATGGAGCTTCCCAGTTTTCTTCTCCCCTTATTGCCCTGGGGTAGGTCACCAGAGGCAGAAAAACAGCAATTCCACCTTTCAGGGTAGCACCAGAGCATTTCCCCATCCTCTAGGGTGAAGAAGCAGAGAGGCTCCCAGAAAGCTAAAGTCACTTGGTGTTGCTATGGTTGAGTGACAGGGTACAGGCGGTTGGTAGTGAGGTGGTGGGGCAGGAGGGACCATCAAGTCCAGACCATAACAGCAGAGGCCTTCTACTTTGAAGAACATTCTCTTTGCCACTCCTTAGGCTTACTATGAGGGGCCCAAGCTAGAATCACAAAATATATAAAACATAATTGATCAAACTATGGGGTGAAATAGATTAAGCAAAAATTGAAACTGGAAAGTTTAATAAACCCTGCACAGCAGCTCACAGATCAAGCACACAAAAATTAACAAAGTTATATAAGATTTAAATATCATAATTTAGTTCAAACTAATAGAGAACTTTACATCCACCAGAGAATATATATATTGTTTTCTTTAAGAATACATGAAACATTCGCAAAAATAAACTGCTTGCCAGGACACAATGAAAACCTTAATAAATCCCAGAGAATCAACATTATAGACATTCAAGACTAACCAAAATGTAATAAAATTAAAAGTCATAAGGGAAAACTTACATCTGAATGACAGTGAAAGACATGTCAAAATTTGTGAGAATTTTAAAATTATTAGTCAGAATATAAGAAGGTAAAAATAAATGAGCTATATTTTCAACTCAAGTGTTAGAAGAGCAACAGAAAAAAATCCAAAGAAATAAGAGAGAAGGAAATATCAGTATGAAAATAAATCAAAAAAATAGAGAAGAAAATAACAAAAAGGGGGGAAATGAAAAACCAAAAGCTGCTTTTTTGAAAAGATATATAAGACAGACTGGACTGATCAAGAAAAGGAGAAAGAAGAAACAAATAAACAAAATGCAACATGACAAGAAACAGCTACAAACACAACAGAGATTACAAAATAATATTATGGGCAACTATACATCAATTATATGAAAACTAGAATACAATGGATACATTTAGGGGGAATATAGTAAAAATTATTACCAAAAAAAGAGTCGAAATCTTAATGCTAAACAGTAGTCTTCAAAGAAATTGAAATAGCAATCAAAGACTTCCTCTATAAAAGAAACCCATAGATTCCAGGTGGTTTTACATTTTAGTTCTACCATACTTTTTTTTTTAGTAATTTTCTTTTTTATTGGAGTATAGTTGCTTTACAATGTTGTGTTAGTGTCTACTGTACAGCAAAGTGAATCAGCTATACATACACATATATCCCCTCTTTTTTGGATTTCCTTCCCATTTAGGTCACCACAGAGCACTGAGTAGAGTTCCCTGTGCTGTACAGTAGGTTCTCATTCATTATCTATTTTATACATAGTATCAGTAGTGTTTATATGTCAATCCCAATCTCCCAATTCATCCCACCCCCCACTCCCCCTTGGTATCCATATGTTTGCTCTCTACGTCTGTGTCTCTATTTCTGCTTTGTAAATAAGATCATCTATACCATTTTTTTCAGATTCCACATATATGCATTAATATATGATGTTTGTTTTT
>NC_041224.1:141255949-141267139 GCF_002837175.3 Physeter macrocephalus
TGTAAATAGTGCTGCACTGAACATTGGGGTGCATGTGTCTTTCTGAGTTATGGTTTTCTCTGGGTATATGCCCAGTAGTGGGATTGCTGGGTCATATGGTAATTCTATTTTTAGTTTTTTAAGGAACATCCATACAGTTCTCCATAGTGGCTGTATCAATTTACATTCCTACCAACAGTGCAAGAGGGTTCCCTTTTCTCCACACCCTCTCCAGTATTTACTGTTTGTAGATTTTGTGATGATGGCCATTCTGACCGGTGTGAGGTGATATCTCATTGCAGTTTTGATTTGCATTTCTCTAATAATTAGAGATGTTGAGCATTTTTTCATGTGTTTGTTGGCCATCTGTATGTCTTCTCTGGAAATGTCTATTTAGGTCTTCTGCCCACTTTTTGACCGGGTTGTTTTCAAAGACTAGATGATGCCTATTTTATTCAAGTTGTTCCAGAAACAGACAAAGAGGGAAAACTATCTACATCATTTTATGCTGCAAGTATAATCCTGATTCCAAAATGAGATGAGGGCATTACAAGACAAAATGATTACAGGCTCCAGTTATTTATGAGAGACAGTAAAGCACAGTATGTAGGAACACAGATTCCAGGGCTGGGCTTTCTGAGTTTCAACTGCAGCTTCACCACTGACTAGCCGTGTGACCTTGGGAATGTTACTTAACTTCCTTGTGCCTTAGTCTCCTCATCAGTAAAATGAGAATGACAAATATTAGTATATATGTCATAAGTTGTGAAGATAAAATGAGTCAATATATGTAAAGTCCTTGGCCAGTGTCTGGTATGGAGTAAATGTTCTGAAAGTGTCAGTAATTGTTAATATTGACATGAATATCAAAGTTATAAATAAATAGTAGCTAACCAACATATATTAAAATGCTATATAAAACAGTAGTTAATCAAACCAGAGGTTATTTCAGGAATGTAAGATTGTTTAACTTTTGAAAACCTATCAGTTTAATTTACTACATTAATTGGCCAAAAGAGAAAAATCACATGATTATCTTACTAGACACAGATAAAGCATTTAAAGTTAAATTCCTATTTATTTATTTATTTATTTATTTATTTATTTTTGGTTGCGTTGGGTCTTCGTTGCGGTGCGCGGGCTTCTCATTGTGGTGGCCTCTCTTGCTGCAGAGCACGGGCTCTAGGCAAGCGGGCTTCAGTAGTTGTGGCACATGGGCTCAATAGTTGTGGCTCGCGGGCTCTAGAGCGCAGGCTCAGTAGTTGTGGCGCACAGGCTTAGTTGCTCCGCAGCATGTAGGATCTTCCTGGACCAGGGCTCGAACCCGTGTCCATGTGGGATCTTCCTGGACCAGGGCTCGAACCCGTGTCCCCTGCACTGGCAGGCAGATTCTTTTTTTTTTTTTCCCCTCCTTTGTTCCCATTTAATTGCTAGGAAAACCAGGTTACCCAGGAGAGCAGACAGGGCACAGAGGGTAAAGGATGATGGATTGGGAACCCTGACCCAGCCCAAAGCCAGGAAGTAGGTGTGCAAGAAGCAAGAAGAGGAACAAGGTCTACCTTGCCTGTCCTAAGCCGTGCAGGAAAGCTCAGTTTGGAAGAGATGAGGGTGGGCCCTGTCCCAGCACAACCCAAAAGCCTCGCTCCTGCCCCCACTCACGCACTCTTGATCTGGGCATCTTCTGAATTGCGAGTGATCTGGAGCACAGAGTAATAATCCTGGCCCATGGTTGGTTGGTTGTCTGTCGGTGGATAGTCCTGACTCCAGCGGATCTGTTAGTCTGCATTCCATGGTTGCTCCTGACAACCGCACAGGGGCATGCTGGGAGTTGTAATCCTTCCTCGCAGGCAGCTTCTTAACCACTGTGCAACTGGGGAAGCCCTAAATTCCTATTTATGACTGAAAAATATTGGAGAAGTAGGAATACAAGGAAATTTCCTTGCTTATGGCTATATGTAAAAATCAAATTATAGAAATCATACTTAATGGGGAAAGTTTAAATGTATTCCCTTTATGATTAGGCATAAGACAAGTATGATCATCTATACAGAAATCCCAAAATATTCAACAGACATGATATGGAACTAATATATGAGTTTGGCAAATATGTCAGATATAAAATATATATGTATATATGTGTACACACACACACACACACACACACACACACACACACAGAGCATTCCTCTATACCCATAATATCCAACAAAAAATACACTGCTGCATTTATAACAGCAATGGAAACCACTGGAATTAACATAAAAGGGTACAAGATCTTTATTTAGAAAAACTTTAAACTCCACTGAATAATCCAATAAACAAACAAAGGACTCAAGTAAGTGGCGATATAAAAATAAAAATTCCAGTATGATTTTTTTAGAACTTAAAAAATGTATTATAAAACTTAAATGTAAGAATAAAGAACCATGCAAAACGGAGTCAATTTGGGGGGAGAAAAGAGGGTAGACTCACCCTAGCAAATATTAAGGCAAACAACTAAACTATAATAGCAATAAAAATAAATGTTTTGACACAAGAACAGAAAATTAAGCCAATGGAAGAGAATCAAGAGTTCATGAACAGAACCACAGATTGAAACTTGATATATGATAAAGGTGGTACCACAGTTGTGTGGGGGAAGGATAAATTGTCCAATAAATTCTGCTGAGAAAATCAACTCATTACATATGAAGAATGCTAGATTCTTAACTCACAGTATATTCAAAGGTAAACTACAAATGGATTAAGTAATCAAATGTAAAGGTAAATCTAGATAGTAAAAGATAATGCAAGAAAATAACTTTGTGTCTTGAAAATGTGTTTAACCAAAAAGGAGAAACCACAAAGTGAAAAATTTGTATAGTTGACTACATCAAAATAAGGATTTCTGTTCAACAAACTGCACAACAGAGTTAACAAATGGGTGACAAACTAGAGGAAGGTCTAAACCAATAAGAGAATAAACAAGAAAAAGATGGAAAACCAAATATAACTAGCCAATTCACATATAAGGAAGCCTGAACAGCTAACAAGTATATAAAGAGATGCTCAACCATACTTGTAATTAAGAAAAAGAGAGAGAGAGAGCTTTTTATTCCTGTCAGATTGATCAGAATTAGAAATTCAGATAATACTAAATGTTAGCAAGCACAGAAGGGGAAAGGAAGAGGAAATAAAACCTTTCCATGCCTGGCTGGTTGGAATGTAAACTGATTCAAGCAATCTGGAGAAAAACCTAGCACTATTTAGTTAAATTAGGTATGCAAATAACTAATGAGGTAGCAATCCTGTCATACGATGTATAGACTATAGAAATTCTGCCATAGGTTTATAACAAGACACAGGTGGGATGCTTATGACAGTGTTGTATATGAATGGCAGTGCAAGATTGGAAGCCGCCTAGAAGTCCATCATCAGGGAATGCATAAGTGAAATCTGATGGATGCACACAATGAAATACTATGAAGTAGTTGGAAGCAATGAACTAGTTGCACATGTATCACTGTCTTAATAACATGGTTGAAGTAGAAAATGTAAGAAACAGAATGAGAATTGTAGCAGAATATCACTTTTTAAAATTAAAAACACTATACCAAACATCTAGTTTATATATGTAAACCCAAGGATGTATATCACTCCCATTAGAGTGAGTGATGAGAAGGACAGGGGAATGGGACTGAGTAAGCAGAAAGAAGGGGTAAAATCAAATAACATAAAATAAGAGAGGGACCTTTCACTGACTGATGAGTATACATATCATCATAATAAAGAACATGATTAATGTGTATCTCTGTATTTGAGGAGTGTGTTCCCTCCACTTATCATGAGTAAAAAACTACTGTTGTATACCAAAAGCCAATCATTTTATTTATGTCCCTGCAGAAACTGAGGTTTTCAGATTAAAAGAAGATTTAGCTTATTCACTCTCACAGACATAATTAAATCCATCTGTATGCTCTTTGTAAGCCCTTAGGCTCAGGCAACATTTATCACTGCTGACTGGAAAGTGTCTCATGTCTCAAGACCTGACTGGATTAATCTGGTCAACCTGACATAGCAACGGCATATTAAAAATGTCTTAAATAATATGGAATAGTCTGATTGGCAATATATTTTCTCAAACCTTGAACTAAATTCTGCATTTGGAATGACTATATTATTGATGCACTTGTTGAAATGACCTACAGCTGACTCCTCTGCAATCAATGTTTAGTTTGAAATGGGACATTTCTGCATATTCTAGATAATATTCATCATGGTCAGAAAGATACTTTGATTAATGCTGGCAAACTTATTAAATTCCCTAATTATACATTTCAAGATATTTTACTCTAATGTCAACAATAGTCACTGACGTGAACATTATTCAAATAATGCTCAGAACACAAATGGTTTCTCAGATCATTTCCATTTTTACTCATTTTGGGCAACACTGACATTATCCAGCTTAGGTACCTACTTAAATTGCATATTACATCTTGGGATGGTTCTTTGGTGGTCATCCTAGTTTCTCCCTAAAGGCCTATCAGAAGGGTTCTGCTCTGTTACAAAATTATCAATCCCAGTAACTGTGAAAGAACTTAAACAACCCAAAAGTTTCGCTATGTGGATCAAAGGATCTGATTACAGTAATGTTGTTTCTTTAAGGTTTCATGTATAGCACTATATATAAGTTAAATCCTCACAAATCTCCGCAGTGTACACTGAACTAAAAGGTTTTTATCTGCAGTTGTTTTCAAAACAGAACATTATTTTTTTATAGCAATGTAGCTGAATGGCAGAAAGTCCAAGGAGTATGATGACAATTTTAATGCTGACTGGTAGACTGTGTAATTATTTGTTTACATTATTTGCTCCTCCTTTCTTTCATCCTGCTTACCCATCCATTAACTTCAGGCTTGGCTATGTGTGGCATACTTCAGCTAATGGTATGTGAGGGAACATTCATTTTCCACATCTGAGCAGAAACTTCATGTGACTGTGTGGCTTGGCTGGGGCTATCTTGCTTCATCCTTGTACCAGGACAACAGCATGTCCTAGAAAGGGACTGCTCCTTTAGCCTGGCTTCCAAAATGAAAGAACACATAGAGCCGAGCCTAACAAAGTATAGCAGAGCCAAACCTTGATGTAATGTGCAGAAGAAAAACTATTTCTTGTTGTAAACTACTGAGATCTGGGATTTATTTGTTATAAACTAGAAAAAGCTGGAGAATTCACTGATTTAGTGGGTGACAAAAGAATTTAGCATCTGTTTTATCCATATAAATTAAGAATAATTCTTTTCTTTTCTCTGACTTTAACTATTGATTCCTAAAATCTACCTTTATTTAAGCACAGTTTCAATTTAACTGTATAGAATCTATCTATCCATCTGTCTACTTACCTATCAACATCAGAAAAATTCTAGCACTTTACAGATTGAGTCCATAAAATATTCAAATGATATGCTGACTTGGCCCCAAATCTTATATAAATTGACCACACATTAGATGATGAGGCGGAGGGGGGGGTAATTTTAAGCAGTCTTTATGTGGAAGAGGCAAAGGGTGGCAGACTAGTGGTGAAATAGAACCCAGAGGTACTCTCAGTTGCCACCACGTATACCTCTTTCAAGCAGGTAAATCCTCCCAGTCACCCTGGTCAACCTTCCAGTTTGATATCCACCAATACACCATCCCCCAGCCTTGGAGGGAACCACCCAGAAAGGAAATGCTTATGTTTGTCATATTTTTATTTACTTGTTATTTCCATATGGTACCTAGTACAGGGCTTGCAAATAATAGGCATTTAATAATGTTTATTGAATGAGTGAAAGAGTAAATGTATGCATAATGGAATTTTTTATTGATTGTTTAAATGCAGGCAAAGAGAGGTTGAGAGAAAATATATGTGAGTTACATCCACTATTTCTCATCCCAGACACATTGTCTATAAATGCTGCTTCCACTTTTGCCTTTGAATAGGAGTTGAAAAGAAGGAAAAGTATCATCAAGGAAGATTCTTCTCTGGCTCTCACCTTGTCTTAAGAACCTTCACTAGGGTTACTACTCTCCAGGAACATTCAGCTCTAGGTTGATATGTGCAAAGCCAACAAGGATGCCGGACTATGGGCTCAAGAGGCAAAGGTAGAAGGAGTAACTAGTAACTGTCACTTTTCCTCTACTGGATCCTGAGTTCCTTCAGGTCAAGGAAGACACTGTGCTAGGTGGTGAGCATATAAACAATGACAAACAAAACATGACCTCCATGCCCTCCTAGAGCTTATACTCTATCAGGGATATACTCATTAATGAATGAATACAGGGATAAATCTGTAATTTAAAACCATGATAAAAGCTACAAAGAATAGCAAGCGGGGCACGAGTCCATGTCCCCTGCATCGGCAGGCGGACTCGCAACCACTGCGCCACCAGGGAAGCCCTTGTTTCGGTTTTTTAAGGAGAAAATCTCTTGCTGAATTGATTGTCCTTGTAGAGATGCTAAATGGAAAATGCAATTGACTACTGTTACATGAACAGATCCTGGGGCCAGGGCTGGAAGGCCTGGTAACAAATCCATGTTGCCAGCAACAAATTCCTGAATTTCTACAAAGGTATGGAACCCACTGTGATTCTCAGGGGTGCTAAATACTCACTGAAGAAGCTGGAAGCTACTATAACCTAGCCGTCAAAGGATGTAATCCAGACAAGAGCTGTTCCTCCAAGAAGGATGAGTCTGTCACAAAGCAGAGATTCAGGTCAATAAGGATAGTCCATCAAGAAACAATTTTTCAGGGGCTTCCCTGGTGGCGCAGTGGTTGAGAGTCCGCCTGCCAATGCAGGGAACACAGGTTTGTGCCCCAGTCCGGGAAGATCCCACATGTCGCCGAGCGGCTGGGCCTGTGAGCCAGGGCCGTTGAGCCTGCGCGTCTGGAGCCTGTGCTCCGCAACAGGAGAGGCCACAACAGTGAGAGGCCCGCATACCACAGAAAAAAAAAAAAAAGAAACAATTTTTCAGGATTTACTATTCTTGGCCCCTAGATCCTAAATCTAAGGAACATTACATTAGTTAGAGCTTCTTAATCAAACTCAAGGGGCAAAAAGCAGGAAAATACAAGATCTAGAAAATTTTTAAATGGAACTGCCCATTCTCAAAGAATATGACTGCTGTAGTGTTGTGAAATAACCACTGGATACTCTCGAGTTTACGTTGGGTTGGCTAACATTATTATTGTGGTAGAATCTCATTTTTTTGGTCTACTTGCTCCCCAAGGAAAGAACTCTCAGGAAAACAACATTTTGTTTTGCTGTGAATAAATGCTGATTAATGAATGGCAATCAGACTCTCCTCCCTTCCTCTCACAAACACCTCATCCTCTTTCAAGATTGGTTGAAATATCATCTCACTTGATATGCATCATTAACCTCCCCAGGTAATTACTGGCCTCTTCTCTGTGTTCACTGTTCATATCTTTGTTATTGTGCTCATTGCTGTATACTGTGGTTATCTGTTTAGATGTCTTTCCCTCTATATAGAGTGATGATTTGCTTGAGACTACCCTCCTAGCTTGTTTATCATTGAATTCTCAACTGTTAGTACTGTCCGTTACCAAGTACATGCTGAATAAATGCTTACAGAATTGAATTTAAATCTGGATAAAAGATTCTAATAGCCCATCACAGGAGTTGGGCTCTCAAACTTTTCATCCATGTTAGGTAGGAAGCTAGTGATTATACCTATAACAGATAATGCAAAAGTTGGCAGAGACGGCAAATGCATTCAGTGAAAGAATCCTCCCAAATCTTGACAGACTAGAAAAATGGGGTTAACCTAACAAGATCAAGTTTAATAGCAATAAAATGCAAGGTCTAGTATTTCCCCCCAAAGTGCCAACCATGATAAATATCATCAACATATGAGATAAATTTAAGAATGGACCAAGGATGGAAAGTAAGCCTGGAAGCAGTGAGTTCCCTGTAACTCAAAATGTGCATAAAGTTTTTAGTTCCTTCCAACCCAGAAACTCTCTGATCCTGAGCTCTTTAATCAGTCAAGTTAAAAAAAAAAAAAAGGAGTTTCCCTGATTTCTAGAAAAAGATAACATCATCTCAACAGTGATCATTTCTAATATTACGTCCCACTGAAAGAATGAGTAGTTATAATGGCCTGTCATTTTATTAACAGATTACAAGACCTAATTTTTTGTAAAGCACTACGAATCAAGCTAAAAAAAATATTGTGACTGAGAAAGTCCTCTATCTTTCTGTAAGCACTAGATTTAAGGTTTGTTTCTCAGATAATCACTGTTTCCAGATAACCACGCTTCTGAAGCACTTTGAAAATTTCAGCTGTGAGTGGAAGTCTGTATTTTACCTGTACAACCAGAGTTGCTGAGTACTATTTTGATCCATTTTGGTATAATCAACATTCTTCTAGATTCAAATAATGGAGCAAGAGGAAAGCCATTTGAATCTGTTCCAGCTGGAAGCCTGTCGTCATCTATACCAACAAAATAGATAATGCAGGAGATATGCTTTTGGTGGGTGAAACAGCTATGCTTTCCATCTCATTGTGGCTAATATAAATGTGTCCTACATGTTTATGAACCAAGCTAGAATGCCATTACTAAGAAATGGAGGTAACATCTTTTTCTTAAGGGAAAAACAAAACTCGTTCCAATATCACCTAATACTGAGTAACCAACATATTTTTTTGCACTTAACTTTTTATGAAAAAGAAGAAAATGGTATAAATAAATACCATTACTTATAAATAAGTAATAAAGGCACATCTAACAAGCTGATATTAAAAATTTAGTGAGGGAAGTAGGGAAAAAGCAACTTTTAGCTTACATCTCCTGGTCAGGATTTAACTTCCAAGCAGTGGTAATGAAAATGGACAAAAAGGTAGAAGTTCGGAGTTCTTGACATATGCTATAACATATGACATTAGCAAGTCACTTTCTGCCCTCTTAAGAAAAGGAAACGAAAATTTCAATGAGAAGAGACAATTTCAGAGAGATCAAACAGGAAGTGATGACCCAGGATTGGACCTAGCTCTCAAGAACTCCACAACTCATGCTATCTAATATAATTTGTATTTCTCAACATTAAATAAAATAACACTGATTCTTCTTCCATCTTACCACACAGCATCTCTGAGGGAGAAAAAGAAAAGAATTGGTATTTTCCAAAAATAAATTATATTCGAAGACAAAGATTAGCAAACTTCTTCTGTAAAGGGCCAGAGAGTAAATACTTTTGGCTTTGTGGGCCACATGGTCTCAGTGGCAACTACTCCACTCTGCCCTTGTAGCAAAAAATGGCAAAGACAATATGTAAGTGAATCAGCATGGCTGTGTTCTAATAAAATTATATTTTAAAAATAACAGGTGGGAACCAAGATGGCGGAGTAGAAGGACGTGCTCTCACTCCCGCTTGCAAGAACACCAGAATCACAACTAGCTGAAGGACAATCATCGACAGGAAGACACTGGAACTCACCAAAAAAGATACCCCACATCCAAAGACAAAGGAGAAGCCACAATGAGACGGTAGGAGGGGACCAATCACAGTAAAATCAAATCCCATAACTGCTGGGTGGCTGATTCACAGACTGGAGAACACTTATACCACAGAAGTCCACCCACTGGAGTGAAGGTTCTGAGCCCCACATCAGGCTTCCCAACCTGGGGGTCCGGCAACAGGAGGAGGAATTCCTAGGGAATCAGACTTTGAAGGCTAGTGGGATTTGATTGCAGGACTTCGACAGGACAGGGGGAAACAGAGACTCCACTCTTGGAGGGCACACGCAAAGTAGTGTGCGCATCAGGACCCAGGGGAAGGAGCAGTGACCCCAGGGGAGACTGAACCAGACCTACCTGCTAGTGTTGGAGGGTCTCCTGCAGAGGCAGAGGGTGGCTGTGGCTCACCTCAGGCCAAACAACCAACTGGGAGGGAACCCAGTCCCACCCATCAGCAGTCAAGCAGATTAAAGTTTTACTGAGCTCTGCCCACCACAGCAACAGCCAGCTCTACCCATCACCAGTCCCTCCGATCAGGAAACTGCCACAAAAATCTTAGATAGCCTCATCCACCAGAGGGCAGACAGCACCGGAAGGAGAAGAGAGAGACAGAGGACCAGAGAAAATATTTGAAGAGATTATAGTCAAAAACTTCCCTAACATGGGAAAGGAAATAGCCACCCAAGTCCAGGAAGCACAGAGAGTCCCATACAGGATAAACCCAAGGAGAAACAAACTGAGACACATAGTAATCAGACTGGCAAAAATTAAAGACAAAGAAAAATTATTGAAAGCGGCAAGAGAAAAACGACAACATACAAGGGAACTCCCATAAGGTTAACAGCTGATTTCTCACCAGAAACTCTGCAAGCCAGAAGGGAGTGGCATGATATACTTAAAGTGATGAAAGGGAAGAACCTACTACCAAGATTACTCTACACGGTAAGGATCTCATTCAGATTCGATGGAGAAATCAAAAGCTTTACAGACAAGCAAAAGCTAAGAGAATTCAGCACCACCAAACCAACTCTACAACAAATGCTAAAGGAACTTCTCTAAGTGGGAAACACAAGAGAAGAAAAGGACCTACAAAAACAAACCCAAAACAATTAAGAAAATGGTCATAGGAACATACATATCGATAATTACCTTAAATGTAAATGCATTAAATGCTCCAACCAAAAGACACAGGCTTGCTGAATGGATACAAAAACAAGACCCATATATATATACTGTCTACAAGAGACCCCCTTCAGACTAGGGACTCATACAGACTGAAAGTGAGGGGATGGAAAAAGATATTCCATGCAAATGGAAATCAAAAGAAAGCTGGAGTAGCAATACTAATATCTGATAAAATAGACTGTAAAATAAAGAATGTTACAAGAGACAAGGAAGGACACTACATAATGATCAAGGGATCAATCCAAGAAGATATAACAATTATAAATATATATGCTCCCAACATAGGAGCACAACAATACATAAGGCTACTGCTAACAGCTACAAAAGGGGAAATCGACAGTAACACAATACTAGTGGGGGACTTTAACACCTCACTTACACCAATGGACAGATCATCCAAAATGAAAATAAATAAGGAAACAGAAGCTTTAAATGACACAACAGACCAGATAGATTTAATTGATATTTACAGGACATTCCATCCAAAAACAGCAGATTACACTTTCTTCTCAAGTGCGCATGGA
>NC_041224.1:141267333-141267913 GCF_002837175.3 Physeter macrocephalus
TGATCAAGCGGGGTTTATTCCAGAGATGCAAGGATTCTTCAATATATGCAAATCAATCAATATGATACACCATATTAACGAATTGAAGAAGAAAAACCATATGATCATCTCAATAGATGCAGAAAAAGCTTCTGACAAAAGTCAACACCCATTTATGATAAAAACTCTCCAGAATGTGGGCAGAGAGGGAAGCTACCTCAACATAATAAAGGCCATATGTGACAAATCCACAGCAAACATCATTCTCAATGGTGGAAAACTGAAAGCATTACCTATAAGATCAGGAACAAGACAAGGATGTCTCACCACTATTATTCAACATAGTTTTGGAAGTCCTAGCCACAGTAATCAGAGAAGAAAAAGAAATAAAAGGAATACAAATTGGAAAAGAAGAAGTAAAACTGTCACTGTTTGCAGATGATATGATACCATATATAGAGAATCCTAAAGATGGCACTAGAAAACTGCTAGAGCTAATCAATGAATTTGGTAAAGTTGCAGGATACAAAATTAATGCAAAGAAATCTCTTGCATTCCTATACACTAATGATGAAAAATCTGAAAGAGAAATTAAGGAAAC
>NC_041224.1:141268076-141310084 GCF_002837175.3 Physeter macrocephalus
CTATACACTAATGATGAAACATCTGAAAGTGAAATTAAGAAAACACTCCCATTTACCATTGCAACAAAAAGAATAAAATATCTAGGAATAAACATAACTAGGGAGACAAAAGACCTCTATGCAGAAAACTATGACACTGATGAAAGAAATTAAAGATGATACCAACAGATGGAGAGATATACCATGTTCTTGGATTAGAAGAATCAATATTGTGAAAATGACTATACTACCCAAAGCGATCTACAGATTCAATGCAATCCCTATGAAATTACCGATGGCATTTTTTAAGGAAATAGAACAAAAAGTCTTAAAATTTGTATGGAGACACAAAAGTCCCCGAATAGCCAAAGCAGTCTTGAGGGAAAGAAACGGAGCTGGAGGAATCAGACTCCCGGACTTCAGACTATAGTAGAAAGCTACAGTAATCAAGACAATATGGTACTGGAAAAAAAAACAGAAACATAGATCAATGGAACAAGATAGAAAGCCCAGAGATAAACGCATGCACCTATGGTCAGCTAATCTATGACAAAGGAGGCAAGGATATACAATGGAGAAAAGACAGTCTCTTCAATAAGTGGTGCTGGGAAAACTGGACAGCTACTTATAAAAGAATGAAATTAGAACACTCCCTAACACCATACACAAAAATAAACTCAAAATGGATTTGAGACCTAAATGTAAGACCGGACACTATAAAACTCTTAGAGGAAAACATAGGAAGAACACTCTGACAGAAATCCCAGCAAGATCTTTTTTGATCCACCTCCAAGAGTAATGGAAATAAAAACAAAAAGAAACAATTGGAACCTAATGAAACTTCAAAGCTTTAGCACAGCAAAGGAAATCATAAACAAGACGAAAAGACAACCCTCAGAATGGGAGAAAATATTTGCAAACGAGTCAACGGACAAAGGATTAATCTCCAAAATATATAAGCAGCTCATGCAGCTCAATATTAAAAAAAACAAACAACCCAATCCAAAAATGGGTGGAAGACCAGTATGGAGATTCCTTAAGAAACTAAAAATAGAATTACCATATGATCCAGCAATCCCACTACTGGGCATATACCCAGAGAAAATCATAATTCAAAAAGACACAGGCACCCCAATGTTCACTGCAGCACTATTTACAATAGCCAGGTCATGAAAGCAAACTAAATGCCCATCGACAGGCAAATGGATAAAGAAGATGTGGTATATATATACAATGGAATATTACTCAGCCATAAAAAGGAACGAAACTGGGTCATTTGTTGAGACATGGATGGATCTAGAGACAGTCATACAGAGTGAAGTAAGTCAGAAAGAGAAAAACAAGTATCGTATATTAACGCATATATGTGGAACCTAGAAAAATGGTACAGATGAACTGGTTTGTAGGGCAGAAATTGAGACACAGACATACAGAACAAATGTATGGACACCAAAGGGGGAAAGCAGTGGGGGTGGTGGTGTGATGAATTGGGCGACTGGGATTGACATGTATACACTGATGTGTATAAAATTGATGACTAATAATGAATCTGCTGTATAAAAAAATAAATAAAATTAAATTTAAAAAAATATGTGTGCCCCAAAGAGGTTCTCCATGACTATTTACTAAATAACTGATTCTTCAATGCCCTTTCAAGCTCTTAAATGAATAGTATATCTTGTCAAACCTTTTAAATATTTTAAACCTAACAACCAACATGTGATTTTCTCAACATTTTGTAAATGTTATTTTTCAAAATAACGGGACTTCAACAACCTAAAAATAAAATAAAAGAAAACCAGTGGTGGTATGATAAGAATCAAAAAGAATAAAGTAATTAGGGATAAATTTAATAAAATAAGTGCAAGACTTATGCAAAGATAATTACAAAACACTGTTGAAATTAAATAATTAAATGGAAAGATAGCCCGTGTTGATGAATTAAAAGTCTTAATAACGTTAACATGGCAATATTCTGCAAACTAGACAATCCCTATCAAGGGATCCCTATCAAGGTCCAAGCAATCTCTATCAGTTTCTGTTTTTCAGTTGATTCTAAAATTCATATGGAATGCAAAGGACCCAGAAGAGATAAAACAATATTGAAAAAGTAGAAAAAGTTTGGAGGACTTACACTTCCAGATTTCACTTACTACAGAGCTACATTAATCAAAACGGTATGGTACTAGCATAAGGCTAGAAATGTAGATCAATGGGATAGAGCTGATAATCTAGAAATAAAACCCCCACATTTATGGTCAACTGTTTTTTTGACAAGGATAACAAGATACTTCAATGGAAAACAGTCTTTTTAACAAATGATTTCAGAACAACTGGATATCCATATACAAAAGAATGAAGTTGGACTCCTACCTCACACTAAATAAAAAAAGTAACTCAAAATGAATCAAAGACCTAAATGTAAGAGCTAAAACTACAAAACCCTTAGAAGAAAACACAGGAGTAAATCTTTGTGACTTTGGATAGGCAATGGTTTCTTAAGCACTTCTCAAAGGCCTCACCTCCTAATACCATAATCTTTGGGAATTAGTATTTCAACATATGAATTTTTTGGGGAGGTGAAAACAAATATTCAAACCATATCATGGTCCCATCATAAAAATTCATTAATTCTAATCCTTTTATGAACAACACTCAAATAGTGAAATCTCTGCGAGATTCAAAGATCTACTGAGAAGATTATGCAACATTGCTCAGAAATCCCATCCAATATTTAACCATGGGAATAAGGGGAAACTACTCCTTATGCCTTTGTGAAGATGGAATGAAAGAGCAGTGGGTACAATATGGTCTGCCATCAGGAGGAGAAACAGAAATAGTTAGAGCTTTGAAACCCTTCTGGCACCTAAGAGTCAGCTTTTAGAACTCCAAAGGTCTAGAGTCAGTAGAATCTACACACTAGTCCTTGTTTCCATTGACAGGACGTCCCTACAACAGAATGAAGTGATGGTCAGGTTTTTCTTTTTTGAATTCAGCATTGTCTGTGCAGACAGTACAGAAGTAAAGGACAGTACAGAAGTAAAGGAAATTGTAGAAATAATCAAACTGCCAGCTAGTGAGAGAGAGGAGAGGAGAGAAGATATGGAAGTACAGTGAAAGCATCTGAGAAGAGCCAGTGTTGGTCCTGGAGTTTGACTTGCTGCTGCTGCTACTACTACTGATTTTCCCTGACACAATGATCAGGAGGAAAATCCACCTCTCACAAAGGCTGCACCAGAGACCATAAAAATATCATTTTGATGTCAACTGAGCATATTAGATTGGGGGAAGGGAGGAGAAGTGGGTAATCAGAGAGCTGGACCATCAATATAAACACTCAGCAAAAAGCAGCATTTATAGCTTTTATTAGCCCAACAAATACTTTCCTGGCTTTGAAAAGTGGTACTCAACTGGATGGAAATTTTATACACAGTAAGGGTAATATGATGGACTAAATCCCTCCTTTATACCTAGAAAAACTTTATTAAAAGCACCCAGAGAGTAGAGGATACATAAGACATTCAACAGCCTCCCCCATTCCCAAACTCAGTTTTACTTTTGCTTCCATGCAAGCTACCACGAGCTCCCAGGCACAGGGCAGAGGAGCTGTGCATACTTAGGAGTGAATACAGCACCCACCCACCTCACTTTGCAGCTATGCTGTGATCAGCCTCTACTGAGGTGAGCATTTATATCTAATTATATAGGGGGCTAATGAGTCTCTAAAGTTATCCAGTGACTCCAAGTACATTGTATAAACAGGAAAACAGGGAGAACATACATTTTTACCATTTGCTTATCTCCCACTGGTGTACTATTACTACAGAATCTGATGATGGTACTCAAGCTATTAAAGCAATGATTCTATTTATGTGGCTCATTTCACAGCAATCCAAAACAAATATGGTCATCACTTCAGGACAATTCAATCTTTCTCCTCAAGGGATAGGAATCATTATTCGTCAAATACTTCTCCCTGTCCCAGATTTGTTAAGATATGGGAAAATCAGCCCAGAAAGGTCAGAATACTCATACAATGGCTCAATCACTGCAATGTAAATCAGTAACATAGGCAGACCTAGGAAAGGTATGGCTTTTACTGCTCCTACAACACTTTATTGCATTAATTTGTTCTTATGTCTGTCCTTACAAATGCCTTGTGGCCAAGGACTATATCTTATCTTTGCTTCCTCAGACACAGCCCTATCACACACCTGCAGTAGGTGCCAGAGACTTGATTCTTGAATGAATGAATGAGCACTTGCACATGTAAGTAGGTGAACACATGTGAGCAAACACACACACACAAACACACTGGAATCCACATGGGTTGTTCATAGTTCTAATTACACAATTCAGAAAATCCTTTGTTTCTAATGACAGGAATGTTAGTAATCTCCATAAGCTCAATGTTCAGCTCAAACTGATCTTTAAAGAGGGTAGATAAAGAGAAATGCTCTGGGCATTTTAACACTTTTCCCTCCTCTGACACCCAATATGATTGCATTTAAGATTGACAGCGTTTGTAGTAAGCATTAATCATAATAGTACTTGTTATTATTTAAATTTCCATTTGTATTTATTCTATCCCCTGGATGAGTGGAGGGTTGGTGGAGTAGTCACTTAAAAGCAACTTCTGGAGAGCAGGCTCTGACTTCAAATCCTCTGGTGTCCCCATGGAACCTAGCAAAGAACTGGACACATATAGGAGCTCTAATCACGTGCTGAAGTACAGAACTGCTCACCTAAATCAAATCCAAGGTCCACCCAGTTCCACAGCAATAGCAGAAACTGTCTGACAGCTCTCAAAGGACAGATTTTTCATCTGTATAATGTTTCTGCTTCAGTTGAAAGATAACTGATTAACTAACAATAAGATGACTCTATCTTTAACAAGAGCCTCAAGGCACAGGGTTGGAGGGCACATTTGTTGTCCTTGTTAGTGACTTTAATGTTAGAGGTGTTCACTGCAATATTTTAATTCTATCATCTATCTTTGACCATCTTATTTAAAATAGTTCCCCTTAGCCTGCTTTATTTTTTTAATTCACAGCACTTACCACTGCGTGATACTGTAATATGTGTTTCCTTGTATATTGTTAGACTCCTCTACTAACTGAACTCCGTGAGAGCAGGGCATCTGCTTTGTTCTCCACTCTCCCACTGACCCCCACTGTGCCTAGGAAAGAGCCTGGCATATTAATAGGCTTTCAATAATTATTCATTTAGTGATGTTTCTGAATTTACAAATGTTCACTCACAAAGAGTCAGGCTGTCATTTGAGATAAAGCAAAGAGGTCTAGGAATGTGTTAACTGCTTGATTGTCATACACACATGCATACACACACCCACACATCACACTAAGCTGAAACTGAAGTCTTCAGGAAATGAATAATACCTAGAGCCAAAGGAACATATTCCTCTGACAAAAGCCTCAGCCAGTGATCAGCAGGAAGAAACAGGGCCAATCATTATAAACGATGTGGAAAGAGATTTGCTGCATTCTATTAAGACTAAAAAAAGGGGGGAAGAATAGTTGCAAATAAACCAGATGGGGTAGAATGCCATGAAACTTACAGCAGATGGCACTAAAATATTAAACTAACATTTCCTTATGCTCCAAGCTGAGCTCTCTGTTAACGCTGATTAGGGGAGTCAGTCTATTTAAAAACATGCATATGAAAAATGAATCTGGTATTGTTAAACCATTCTGCTAAAAACAACTCCAAGCATTAGCATTTAATGTGCTTTCACACAAGCGATATGTTAATATTATTCAGGCAAGGTTATGTCTAACAAAACCACCTAGAATAGGAGAAAAAAAAAGCTCAGTCTCATGAATCTGTTCAAAAACAAGCTCCGTGTGGTAAAGCCGTGAAAATCTGCTTCTCTGATCTCCATAGCGACAGCAGCAACCCTCAGACAGACATTTTAAAAACCAGATTTGTTTTTCTCTTTTCCAAGTACCTTTGCATGATATTTTGGATAATGTTGAAATACAACTGACATTGCATAAGGTGTAAACACACTGCCTGTTCCAATTGCTTCATTATTAGACAGGGTGGCTTGTCATTTTCTCGCTTAACCCACCATGGTGATATCGCTGTCAACACTGCAGCACCTGGCTCTCTGGGGATGCCCCAGAGACATACTGACAATTGAAAGTCAGGCTTAATAGTATTTATAGGCTGGCATGGGCTACCCAGTTGGAGAAGATACTTTCAAGATTTATAAACCATGCAAAGTAATCAGTATCTTATCCATCTGCTTTGCAAATATTATTTAAGGCTTCCACCTAAAAAGAAGCCATAAAATACTCACTTTCTCACTGAGCCTGAGGTATAAAAACTATCAAGTCCCAGTCACCCCAAAAAAGGAAGGGAAATAATTTAAAATAGAACCATGTAAACAGGTGTGCAGTGAAGAATTCTTTCAACTATTCTGTATGCTTGAAGATTTTCATAATAAAATATTGGGAAAAAAGGAAACACATCTGATCATCATATAATACACAAACCCAGGGAACTTTCCACTGTTCCATGTTCTTATTACAGTTAATATAGTTGAAAAATAGAAGAGAGATATTTGCTCGTTGGCTAATTAAAAGTGACCAACCAAAAAAATTTAGAGGATTCTTAAAGAAATTTGAATATAAACTGGGCATTAGATGTAACAGTCGTCCTGTGGTTACATAAGAGATGTTCCTATTTTTAGAGATGTACAATGAAGCATTTAGGAGAGGAAATATATTGATGGCTATGATTTAATTTTCAAGTGCTCCCCCCAAATTAGATGAAACAAATGTGAAAAAATGGTAATGACTGTTAAGTTTTGTAGATCTATATTTGGAAGTTCATTATACTATTCCCTCCAATGTATGTATGAAACTTTCTATAATAATCTATTTTAATATTTTGAAAAAAATAGAAGCATGGGTACTCATTCAAATCACAGGTAACAGTTAAATATCTGAAGGGTCAACCCTAATCTTGCCTTCCTTAAAGGATGATTAAAATATATACTATTTTAAGGATGACAAGTCTTTGTCAGTGCTTGTGAAATACCCTGTGTGGATTTTTGGAGTGAGCTGATGAACAATTATTTGTGAAAGCATGAAAATGGTGGACAAAGAAGATGAAGCAAAATGCACCAAATAAGCAAGATGTTGCAAGAAACCTCCCTAGATGGAGACAGAAATACTGCATAAATCCTGCTCTCTGCCTGCTGCCAGTCTGCCTGCCCATAGCAGACCAGGCAAACAAGAGACTGCCCTGAATTGGAAGCATGCCAAAGATTCCTTCCCACTTCGGATAACTGAAAGCATGTAACAAAAATGGAAGAGTTGGGCTTCCCTGGTGGCACAGTGGTTGAGAGTCCGCCTGCCGACGCAGGGGACGCGGGTTCATGCCCCGGTCTGGGAGGATCCCGCATGCCGCGGAGCGGCTGGGTCCGTGAGCCATGGCCGCTGGGCCTGTGCGTCCGGAGCCTGTGCTCCGCAGCGGGAGAGGCCACGGCAGTGAGAGCCCCGCGTACCAGAAAAACAAACAAACAAAAAATGGAAGAGTTTTTTGAGAGAAACAGCAGTTATCCGAAGCATTTCATATAAGAAACAAATAAACCCTCAAGGATTTATCTATCTACTCTAAAGGGGTAATTCCATGTTTATCATTGTGAGAATGTGGTTAAATCTTGCCCCCAAATGTTATTTCAAATAGACCTAAAGAATCCGATTGTTCAAAAGGTAGTTTTCCATAAAAATAAATCAGAGGGGTGAATCTTCTTTTTTGTGTAGAGTCATGCTTTGGGAAATGAGAAAGAGGCATCTGCAACATTACAAGTTTGCCATGAATTCAGTCCCTTTTAAAGGAAAGTAGCCCTAATGGTTATTTCTGCTCAAGCTGCTACCACACTGGTCATTCTGCGTTGAGAGAAATCTGATCAAACCAGAGTTGGGGGCTTGACCTAAATATTGATGAGGTGAGGTGTGACAGGAGAGCACCAGATGGTGATGAAGCAGCCCACTCAGACCCTCCCCATTTTGGAGAACAGGAGTCCTCAGTGCACAGAAGGAGGGCAAGCTGCCGATGGAGCTCAGGTGCATGACCAGGCTGCTGTGGCTGTGATCTGTAGGCCTGCCATACAGCCAGCCTTGGAAGGCCAAGGAGCTGATCCACCAAGGAAAGCCCATCCCTGCTGCCTCACATTCTCCTATATCCTTGGTAACCACCATTACTGACGGTAGCCTGCGTGTATAGCCTTATCTAGTACAGAAAACATGATCCAGTCATGAAATGTGATAATAATTGCTGCCATTTACAATGTGCCAGGTCTTCTACTAACCTAAGCTCCTTAAAAACAGTATTCAATGTATTCAATTTAAATTTCACTACAATTCAAGGGAGTAGGAATTATTAGCCATATTTTGCAGATGAAGCCTGGGACGTTTTAGGCCGGCAAGTGGTAGACTAGGGTTCAAACCCAAATCTGTCTGATTTCAGAGCTCACGCCTTAATCACTATGTAATACAACCTTAATAACAAACCTTGTTTTTAATTGGGTTCTTCTGTATTCAAAACAAGAAGCATTTACTGCAGAAAGTGTCCCCACTTTATAGGGGTTATAAAGTTTCAATAGACTGGTCTTGTACACATTCCATAGGCTCAGCAAAGAAAAGCTGAACACTGACCTACAGTGATGTCACCTTCTGCTTTGTCAACTCACATCTATTATTGGCTTTGTCAGCTGAACCTCAGAAAGCATCCTTCTCTGCTGACTCTATATATGCCCTTTCCTGGGCTGATGATCACTCTAGAAGAGCACAGCCAAGAGGTTGATGCGCTTCATGAGTAACAGTAGGGGATACACACACAGTGTTCTCTTCCTAACTGGCCTATTATTCTTTAACCTTTCACTGGATTCAATAATGTTTAAATGAGCTCTTGGAAAAGAGCAAAATCTATAAAACACACTGACATACAATAAAATCCCATAATATACTTCTGTGGCTTCATCTGTGTGTCTGGAGTCACCATTCATTTAGTCACCAAATGTTTACTGAGTCTCTACAAACTTACCAGGCACCATTGTAGGCACTGGAGACACAGCACTGAAAGCAAGTGTGTAATCTCAAAGAGCTTAAAGTCTAAGTGGTAAAGACAAGCCATAAACAAATAAAAATGCATATTTAATATACTGGGTAATGATAAATGCTATGAAGATCTATAATAAGAGATAATTGTGCAAGAGGTCTATGATAAAGACTTGATGCTCATCAAATTTCTCCTATGACCCATGCATCAGGGGAGAGTCATGTTATTCATTCTGGCCAATGGACCATAAGCAAAAGTGACACGTGTCATTTCCACGGGGAGGCTTTGAAGAGCTAACGTGCCCCTCCAGCTCTCTCTTCCCCTGGCGTGGCAACCTGGGAAGCCATATGTTGATATTCAGTGGCACAGGAGGGAGGGAGCTTGGATCCCTTTGTAATTGGATGAAAAAGAGTCCCCCATCAACTAGTATGTGATTTTGTGTGAGCTAGAAATAAACATTTGTTGAGCTAAGCCATTGAGATTTGGGGGTTTCTCACTGCAGTATGGACTGACTAATCCAAACTAAGTCAAAAAAGTATGAAATGCTAGAGCCTGGGGGGAGAGAACAAATGGGAGCCCATACAGCATGCATGGGGTTAACTCAGTGGCTGTAAACCCCAGATGGACATTTTAAATCACCCAAGGGATACTAAAAGTACTAATCTACAGATGACGTTATACCCAAAGAGTATACTCTGGGATATTTAGAGTAGGGCCTAAGCATATATATTTTAAGAAAAAAAACTACTCACAGAAGATGATAATTCGGGTCTGTTGGCTTTAAGAAACCTCCCCAGAGGCAATCTGTCCAACAATAAGCTTGGGAAAGAGCAAATTAGTGAGATCAAGTCAACTTTGTATAAATCTTTGGAAAGCAGCCAATCAAACTGTAGCATATGAAGACAACCCGTAAGATGACTGAAATATTATGAAAGAATTCTTGTACTAAATGAGTAACTGGACTAGATTCTTCCAAAGCTCCATCTCATTGTAAAATTATTATTAACATAAATATTTAAATACTAATAAAATGAGAGGATAATTACTTAAATCATCTAAATTAATCATCACAAGAATCCTGTGATACAGGTACTATTCTCCCCTTTGAACAAATGAAAAAATTGAAGAGCAGACAGGAACTGCCCAAAATCACACAGCTAGTAATAAATGGTAGAACTAGGATCCAAACCCAGCTGGCTCATGATTCCTTGTCCCAGTGAAGAGGGGGATATGCAGTCAAAACCATACAGAGTTTGGAGAAAGTTACTCTAGACAAGGGGCCACGAGAGGGGAAGCACCTTAGGCATGGGCTCAGGGAGTAGCTGCTCTGATTCTAGTTGAGGACCCAAGTCCTTAGCGAACAGAACAGTTCACATGCCGCCAAAGTGTGGTTGAAATTTCCAATGAAACAATCTACTCTTCTTGCCCCAATTCTATGTTCAGGCAACAATGAGCTGATCTCCACACTGGGGTGGAGTTCTCCTGATACATCTCCAGGTAAATTGTAAAAAGGCATTCTGGTTTATACCAGATTCAGATACATTTGTGTTTCAGTACACTTACTACTGAGAATGGAGTCTTGGACTAAGGAAACTACTCCCTAGAGTGGACCAGCTCTAACCTAGTGTGGCTCATTCCTTCAGAGCCTTCTGGAGATCTTCTGTTACATAGAAGGGATCACACACTAGCTCTCTAACACATGAAAAAGAATTGCTTTGTTAAATTAAACCTCTATAGCACACTCTATAAATGGAGAGCATGAAGAACCCCAACGAAACAGGATACAGGAAATGCATTTTTGAAAGGGAAGCAGGGGGAGCTCGGGAGCACTGGGCTCCAAAGTGGGGATCTTGAGTAGCTGAGGGACAGGAATACACCAGTTGTGGGAAGCAAAGGACCCCAAGATACTGTACTTATTTCCCAATTTCGCCTGGGGTTAGCCCAATCAATGGGACTTCTCCACTTCTCCCAGTAGTCTATGTCACAGAAACTTTTTGTGCTTCTGTTCTGGTGGACCTGATGATCACCACCAGGGCTGTTTCTTACTTTGCAGAACTCCAGAAGGCATCAACTACTCACCTTGTGGTTATTAAAGATTTGTTCAGTTTTTATGACAATATTTAGGTAAATAGCAATAGAACATCTTGTGGACAAGATTGTCATTTTCTAATTTGTTCAGAATTACCTTACCAGTATTTGTAACAGTAGGACCAATTAGCATCAGCAAAGGAGAAAGATATAGAGAAGGAGAGGCAAAACATAAAATTGTGCAACTATGGGACATATGGTCCAACATACATTCTAACTGTAGGTCGTCTTTCTCAACCTCACCCTTACATCATGAGTTATCATATTAGGATGAGGCTGGCTATGGTAACAAATAACCCCAAAATTTCGGTGGCTTAACATGGGAGAAATTTGTTTTGGGGCTAACTTAATAGATCAATGTGAGTGTTCATTAGCAGGCAGCTTTCCTCCAAGCAGTCTTTCAGGGGCCCAGGTTCCTTCCCTTTTGTCATCCCTTACAGCCTAGAAGGAAGAAAAGGCACAACTGCATCTTAACCACCTTGTCCCAGATGTAACTCACATCACTTCCACTTACATTCCATTGATAACAATCAGGGTTTAGCTTCATCTACATGCAAGGGGGGCTAGAAAATGTAGTCTCTGACTGAGCAGTCACGCCCAGCAATGACTCTACACTATGGAAGAGGAAGTATCAACTTGGTGGAAAGTGACCCATCTTTACCTGTTACAAAATGGGCATTATATAAATCACAAGAACAAATATAATATACAATGGGAGAGATAAAACTTACAGTTCAAGTGAACGATCTTATGTGTCATCTTAGAGGCAAATCAGTTCGGATTTGACAGATGAACACTAAGGCTGAAATCTGAAAGGTGTCTCCTTCAAAGAGGACTTTGCCATCAGTCCCTAGGCATTTCCCCATCAACATGGTCTCTGGTGTTTTTAGCCATACTAACAGGATCTGAGGGAAAGATGTGGTCAACAGGAACCAGGTGCTTCAGAAATCAAAGTCAAAGTCAAGATCTTTGGCTTTGTAATTAGAGCATAGATTTGTGGATTATACAAAATCTACCCAAAATTTCAAGATTCTGTTTTCAGAGGAATAAGAAAGGAGCTTTAAAATGTGGACCCCAACAAAGGGAAGAGAGAGAAAATAAAAGGGACAAATTGGCAATGAGGCCATTTTACTTATATCAAAAGTATCTAGAACCAAGTTATTTATGATTTTATTTATGTCTAACATTTGAGAAAACTATGACTCTGTGTAAAATGATTCAACCATCACTTGGCTAACCTAAAATGTAAAAAAAAAAATTAAATCCTCTCCAGGTGACTGGACTGAATTTTCACCTGACTGACCATAATTTCACTTAAACTAGCTGTGCTTATTGCACCATTATAAAACTATTTACAGCAATATATGTTTAAGATATGAAATCTTAAATCTCCAAATTCTAAAGCAACTTCACACGGAAAAGCATTTAGGTTTGCTTATAAAGAAGTCAACTATCCGGAAATCAATTTAGTTGGCAAAGGGCACTGGATGAGAGTCAGGAGATCTTATCTCAAATCCTGGTTCTTCTATCCCTGCAATATCACCTAGAACAACTGACTGTACCTCAAACCCTGAGTTCAATTTAAAAGGAGGATGTTGATCCAAAAACTCCAGTTAGTATGAAACTTTGGCCCATGAATCCTATATATTCTTTGGCACAGGCCAAATGGCCTAGCTTAAAATTAACTCTGGTAAAAACTAACAGGTTATTTGGACCTCTGTCCTTGTGCTTACTCCAAGGAAAATATGGATGATAATTTAAATCATCAATCACCATATAAATGGTCCAGCCATGTGGACACTGTAAAATCATTCAAAGATATGACAATATTTAGCTAAGTAGCAACAGAACATCCTGAGGACAAGATTGTCATTTTCTAATTTGCTCAGAATTACCTCACCAGTATTTCTAACAGTAAGACCAATTAGCATCGGCAAAGGAGAGTACAAAGGAGAAAGGTATAGAGAAGGAAAGGCAAAACATAAAATTATGCAACTATGGGACATATGGGACATAACCCAGGAGATCTGTAAGTTTCAAATCCTGGTGGTTTGAGATGAGGTTAAAAAGTAGAGGTTGGATATTTTCATCACAACCACTGGATGGCAACAGACATTAACAGTGAGTGGGGAATATCAATATGAAAGCCATTCTTCTGCTTTACTTGATTTCCTCTGTGCCTTTAGACATAGCATCAAATCTCCTAGAGTTGCTAGGGGAGGTAAACAAAAATGAGTTTGGAAGTAAAAAAAAAAAAAAATAGTTTTGGAAAACATATTCTGCTTTTGCAAGTGCTCTGTGTGTAGGTAAATCCCCCAAGATTTCAGTGTTTAGCCAAGAGCTGTAAGAAAATGAGGTCTAGCCAGAAGGGAAGAGTTAAACCAGAATACTGTTATTTACCAGAATATGCAGCTTTGAACTGAATTATTTATTAGTGGTAGTGAAATTTTTGATCTTGTGTAAGAAGATTAAGCTTGCTATTCCCCTTGTGATTGCAAGTGTAGAGCTCAACCCCACCCTCAGGACTTCTCCCTCTCCCATGATTCTCCAAGCTATGGACAGAGGCAACCTGGAGGACTCCTCTAACCCAGGAGGCCCCAAACTACTGGAAACATGAATGGTTATCTCTCTGTGTCCTTGCCAACCCTATTAAGTTCTCTGTTCCGGAGGCTTTGTGGGGTGGGGAGATAGTAGGAGCACCCTCCAGAGTGAGCTGGTAAGGCCATGGTTGCTCACGTTATCTTCCCTCTACTTCTCCTACAAGGAGGTGGAAGTCTCAGAGTTAACAGTATAAATTTCATTCTAAACCCCACACATACGCCATTTTAACTAACATTTAAACTCAATCAGAAAATCCACCTTGCAGGATTCTGGCTCAGGCCCTGGAAAAAGATGGGACACTAGAGGAAAAACCTGCCAAAGATAACTCTGACGGCTTTGAGAGATCAGCCTCAACACAGTCCCTAGAACAATAGTTCTCAAATTCTGGTGTGCCGAGGATTCACTAGGGAGCCACTTAATGCAGCAGATTCCTCAGCCCCTTCCTAGGAGATCCTGGGGTGAGCCTAGGAATCTGTATTTTAACAAATGGCTTATGATATAAATAGTTCACCAACCACACTTTGAGAAACACTGTGTAGAAAAACAAATGGTTCCACTGAGCCCCCAATTCACTCTCCCTGTCATATGCCCCCCAGTTTCCACAAGAAGAGAGAAGAGTCCTGGATCAATGCTTTACCTGGCAGAAGAGGACCACTTTCTCAGGCCTAGGTCATTTAAAACCCAGAAGGACCATTACAGAGATAGGGTTAACTCAGGAAGCACTGAGTAATCACAGATAAAGACAATGGTCAACTGTAGGCTTGAGCTGAAGTTAACTAGACCCAGTGGTATGCTTGTCCTCACTTCAGACCCTAGTTTGAGTGCCTGCCTTAAACTGCCTTTTCTCTGACTTTAACCTCTGCTCTCTGGCAGACTACTGTCTTTCTTTTGTCTGTTAGTGTAGTTTTGATCCATATTTGGAACTGCACTTTAGACTGCACTTTAGACTCCTGAAGCTTCTGTGAGTTCCTGGCCGTAGCCAAACTTACACTTAATTCTTTTTAAAATTCTTTTAAAAAAAAAATTCTTTTTAAAAAACCAACGTGCTGTCCACCATCCCTGCCTACCTCACTATATG
Organism: Physeter macrocephalus; assembly: GCF_002837175.3. Lineage (NCBI taxonomy): Eukaryota > Metazoa > Chordata > Mammalia > Artiodactyla > Physeteridae > Physeter > Physeter macrocephalus. The sequence goes on from NC_041224.1 coordinate 141,282,913, forward strand.
TCTTATTTAACCTCCACAAGTACCATATTTGACCCTCATCCAAGCTCCAGTCTCAGCCACTAAAATATCACTGTCACCAGAACACATTAATGACCATTATACCCCCAGATGTTTGGCCACGAAAATACACTAGATATACAGCTCAACCTGTGAGAGAATACTTCAGTGCCAGCATAACCCAAATGGATGATTTTCCAATAGCAGACATAAAAAATTGGGCTCAATGACTAAAGAAACAGCATCTAAGTTTGGGGTATTTTTCCTATTGCAAGTATTTTTGCATCTATTTATAATGATTCCGGTGACAAAAACTGAAATATAATTTGAGAGATGTTGGGAATAAAGTCACCCCCAACACCAATCCAATGTATCAGTAAGTCCTATTAAGTCAATCTCCAAAATATACTTTAAACCCATCCATTCCTCTCCATCTTCATTGCTACCTCCCTCTCCCAGACACCGCCATCTCATGCCTTAACTACTATAATGGCATCTTATGATGAGTAGGATAAAGACTAAACTCTGCACCATGGTCTGGGCATGAAAGGGCACTGCCAACCTTCCAACCCCATTTTTCCCTTTGCCTACCACACTCTAAAGACTTTTTTTTTTAGTTTCTAGAATGCTCCCAGAACTTTCCTGCCTGTGGCTTTTGCATTTCCTGTTGTCCAGAACTTTTAAAAATTATCTCTTGCCACAGCTGATTCCTCAGTTTCCTCCTTCTCTGACCTTCTGATCTAAGTTCCACTATCACCAGGTACTCGCTCAAGAGAACACGTCACTCTGTTGATTTCCTATTTAATGTCAGCCCCCCACCCAGCCAAATGTAAGCCCTGCAAGGGGTGGATTCATGTCTGCTTTGGTCATTACTATATTGCTAGTGTCAGGCAGGCAGTACGCCTGCCTGGTTGAATCAAAGGAAGGATGAATGAATGAATGGGTAAGGTCTTGCTTGGGTGGGGCTGGCATAACCTTGGGTAAAATTTATGTTATCTGTGGTACAGCAGTGTTCTGTGGGGTTACAAAGATAGAATCCAGAAGTGCAGAGACCGTAACTGTGAGTATCCCACCCAGACTTTAGAGGAAAATGAGGTTAGCATTTGAAAGGAGGGGAGAATCCCCTGGAGCCAGTATTGGTGCTGAGAATTAGACATATGTGAATTATACCCTCCAAGCCCCATGACTGCATCGGTAAGCAAGGATGATTTATGTGAAGGAAAAAGGGACTAGATAGAGAATCAGGATCACCATCTAAATAGGGCCATTATTTCTTAGAGGCACCAAAATGTCTGCCATCTGTGAACTCTACCTCTGCAGGCAATTTTGACTTGGATCCATCTTAGGAGCTAATCTATGCCCCACTCTGTGCCCAGGCAAAAATTTACAAGGGAGTTGGGGTTCATTGTGTCCCCAAGGAACTGGCATCAAAATATTACAACAACCATTTTGGATCTATATATACATCCAATAGGTAAAGTGTCAAAAATATCTGTCCCTTGAAATAGTAAGTGCTGGGTCATCAAGATTTGGAGCAATTCTCTTCAAGGCTGAGAAGGGAACCTTCCCAGCGTCCTGAAGCCGCCATTTAAAAAACAGACCAATATGCAATCTGGGACAATGCTAACCTTGTGACTGTTTCAGAGTAAAAGCCAATGAGGTGAACTGGCTACTGGCAGCCTCATTCTGTGATGCTTAAACCAGGAGAGTACCTTCTATCACTGGGCAGAGTCTCATAAAAGTAGCTTAACTGCTTTGAATAATGTAAGATGGAAGGTTCAATGCCCCCGTCTAAATATTTACACTGCCTACAACCTCACAGAAGGCAGACTTTATCCAGCAGTTACTGGTCCACCTTGTTGAAAGCTGGCATGGCGGAAGCAGCTACAATTGAAGGGGCATAAGTCCTTATGCCGATTCTGAAACCTGCATTGTGAAAGAAAGATACTGTCCAAAGATCTTTATGGCTTGATTCACTAATTCAGTCTCATGGAAGCACATAAATATGGGACTAGAGCATAACTTTTAAAAAAAATTACAGGAAGAAAAGTAAATAGGTCACACTTATTTTGGTTCTCTCCAAAATATTTTAGGACAGAAGCAACATCTGGTATAGTAATGAAAAGTAATAATAAATATCATAAATGCTAGGTCTATTTGAGAAGACCTCCATCTGGGAGTCTTCTTGCAAATCACTTCCCTATAAGGAGATAAGCTTCTCCCTGCCACAGGGGGCTAAGCCCTGCAAGCTCTGGCTGCTGTAGCTGGTACCCACAGAGAAAAGGTGCAGGGGCCCACCTCCCAGGGCACAGGAAGGAATGGAAACAGCTGAGTGCCCCCTCAGTCCCTCTCAGTAAAAAACACCATATGCCCAGGGCATGCTCACCAAGGTGTTTTTCACTATAGGTCTGGGTTGCTTAGCTCATCTGCTTACAACAAAAATTCTCTTTAGCATGCTTATTGAAAGTGCAAGTTTATGCCCATCCTGATTTTGTAGTTCTGGGGCAGGGGCAGAGCAGGAACCTGCATTTTTAGTCAGCACTTCAGGAGATTGTGAGGTACCCGGTGCCCAGGCAATGCTTTGGGAACCACTGGCTTAAACCAGTATTTCTCAAACTGGGGTCACTGGATGCCTTGTTGAAAGTTCCAAATAGATAACTTTTACATTTTGTACTTTGTTTTCGATAATTTTTCAAATATTAAGAACACCCTGGATTATCTGGATGATAATTTTATAACCAAACACTACCGCAAGACTTCCACTAAAGTTTTACAATCAGGTTGTCCCTCTAACTTTGTCTCAAGCCAATGAGTCTTTACGCAGATCCAGACCTGATCTGAATATCCACACCACAGTGAAGGCTGAATGATATCCATTCATTCACTCAGGAAGGGAATAGAAGAAGGAAAGGAGCAGATTTAGACAAATAACATCAGTGTACTGAAATGGAGGTTGGGGGGGGTGGTCTATAGAATGTCCAATAAAGAGTGAGGAAGTGGGCTTGGAGCCCAGAACAAAAGATTCTCCAAAGCCAGAGATCTGGGAGGTGCTACACATGAGGCAATGGCTGAAAACCTGTGTGGATGAGAGCGAGGAAACGAGGGACAAAGGAAGACAGGGAAAGAACTCGGGGCCAGACAGAGGAATTGGAAGGAAGGTAGCAAAAGAGACTGGGAAAGAGGTCAGAGATTGAGGGGATAACCAGGAAGGAGAAACATCAGGGAGATAAGGGAGGAAAGTTTTGAGAAGAAAACAGTCTCCATGTGAACCGGTATTATCCCTGATTTTACTACTAAAAGAAATAAGTTGCATAAGTCTGTCCAACATGATATCACTTGTGCAATAAAAAATTGTGATACATAAAGAAAATTTCTGAAAGGAACAAGAACAACAAGAAGAAGAACAACAACAAAACAGAAGCCTGTGGTTATCTCTGAGACTTAGGAATGTGAGGTTGGAGTAGGGGAACTTTAACTTTTTATTTTGTACCATTTCTTACAATTTAAATTATTATTTTGAACATAACATTATTTTCTCACTGTTTTAAGGACTGTTAAGCAGTATGACATTAAAGTACCAGGAAGAACAAGAAAGATGAGACTGAAAAGAGGTCTTTTGGTGGGTAAGAAGGTTGTCGTTGGTGACTTCATCAGAACAGTTTCAGGTTGGAATGTGAAAGCTGACTGCCATGGTCTAAAACATTGCTTCTCAAGCTTCAAGGTGAATAGGAATCACTAGCGGACCTTGGTAAAATGCAGATTCCAATTTGGTAGTAGGTCTGGGAAGGACCCTGACATTTCTAACAGGCTCCCATATGATATCCACATGGCTGGTCTGACACTATGCTTTTGAATTGCAAGGAAAAGTAATCAGAATGCAGGGAATGGAGGTGAGTACCCAGAGACCACTATTTCCCAAAGAATGCACCCTAGAAGATGAACCCTACAGCACACTCTAATAAAAGATTCTGCAATAAAATAGGTCTGGAAATACCACACACCCATCCTGATGAGTCACACTGGGTATTAGTGTTTTATTGAGAATTTTTAATTGGCTTTCACTTAGATGTTCCTAACAGGGTTAACCTTGCAACAATGAAAACTTATCTATCCTATCATGTTCATGATAAGCCATCCTAGAGGTTATGAGGAAGCAGAATGACAGGGTAGCAGGAGCTCAGGGGGTGCACAGAGAAGGGAAACTGGAATATGACGAACCACATCTTGTCTTCAGTGAAACAGCAGCAGAGGTCTCCGAAAGGTAAGAAAGGTCCAAAAATAGACCTTGTTAGGGTATGTGCACACCAGTAAAGCCTGATGTTCCTTGACAGTATGTGCTATGATGCTGTCAGATATTTGCCAAACCTTATTCTAAATATTTCTGGACCTTTCTAAAACTTGGCCCAGCATCAGCAGAATAACTCCAAAGTCAGGGAGATGAGCATACTTGTGAATGCCTGAACCTGAATGCATTTATACTGCCAGAGGCTTCAGGAAACCACAGAAGCTGACCTGACCTCACTGCTGAGGGGAGTCACACTTGACTTGAGCACAATCCTACTGTCCACTGACAGTGATTAAGAACAGCCTGGCGGTGGCTGGTCAACACTGATCCTCCCACCTGCTGAGATGGAGCAGGGAGACCAGAAGAACTCAGGGCTCCAATAACCTGCTGGCAGCGCTGAGTCATCTGCCCAGAACCTTCAGTGCTTGGCTGCCCCAGGGCCTTTTAGACTCTCTTCATAGATAATGAGGCTGAGCGCTGAGTTTCGGTGGGAGACTGGATTTCAAAGAATCCCTCAGTGCAGAGGAGAGCAGAGGCTATTCACCCTGCCATGCCTTAATTGTTTGAAAAGACTGCCACTTTCTCCTTTCTAACGTCTAACTTGGCAGCAGAGGGTCCAAGCCATATGAGGCAACTTGCACAGAGATTAGAATGACACCAGAATCAGCCATAAAATATGCTCTGAAGCCTTTGCATTAACAGCTGTAGTATTCCATCACCTTAGCTCTTCATCGGATGTCTGGTCACTCGGTCAGTTCCAGCTGTCATACTTGTCTCTCAAATATACTAACGAGGGAAATGGGCCTGCATATTACCATTTTCTCTTTATTAGCCTTCAGATTTACTTACTTTTGAGGATAAATATATTTGAGCAGCACTGTGCTATGGGAACACTAGTTAGGGGATAAAACGGAAACACATGCGTGTTACAGTACAGTGATATGAAACTATACTCCGAATGACTCAAGCTCTCCTGCTTCAGGACCACAGGGAACTGCAGGTTGTTCAGGCTAATGCTGTTTCCCAAAGCTCCCTGAAAGCTGCTGGGCCCTTTCCCACCACAGTCAGAGTGGTAGCAAAAGAATCCAAATTAGTTCTAATATTCACCCAACAAATACACATTCCTACTGTTAAGTTTGTCACAGAATAGCCTCCCTATTGCACACACTAAATACACTTTAAACTCTCAGGGATAAGTTATTTGGGAAATCAGGAGTCAATTATATCAGCCCCAACATGATGCCACATGTCTAGGCCTCTGGCAACCATGCAGCAGGGTTATCTTTTTATTACGTTCCTCCAGTTTCCCCCTTTCCAATGTGCTAATTTTAAAGAATTTAGAAGCCAGCTTCCAATCTATAATGAGAAAGTTTTTGTCCTCTACTTTTAGATGAGGCACTTTAATTGCTACTAACATCATTGAAGTTAGCATATAAACAGGAAGAAGGGTGTACTCTCAGAATCATTTATCCCCAAAAGGCAAAATACTTCTAAGAAAACAGAAAGCAGAGGAGATGGGCAAGAAGGGACCTTGAACAGAGTTGTGCTTTTAGGGTTTGTTTTCAAGTTCCACCTGGATGTTCTTCTACCCAGCATCTGGGAAGAGATTGTCTATCTTCAATGTAGTCCATTAACTAGACTGTGCAGGGCCTAATTTATTCACCTGACTCTTTCATTCCCTTCCTGAATTCCATTATACAACTGCATTCCGGTGTGGGGGATGACTTGGGGGGAAGAGTGCCTGGAAGACAAAATAATGACTTCCATTTTTTCTGCATTTGAAGACTTCATTCAACTCAAGATTTCTCATAGGAAAAATATAATGGCCAGATTAAAATCATTCTAAGTTAAAAGTGACTTTAAAATTAATTAGTCACCTTAGGCCTTGCTTAGTCACAGGAGAAACCCTGGGACTAACTTCGGTCCCTGTCTTTCCTGGCTAGCTGGGACACAAAAACCTTATCAAGGCCCAAATTCCTTGCTGGTTTTGTCGTCGTTGTTGTTGTTGTTGTTTTGTTTTTTTTTTGGTAAGAGAAAGGATGGCGCTGAGATGCTCTTGGCCCATTTAAGAAACAAGTTAGGCAAAATGGAAGTGCTAACGGTGGGTTCCAGCACCTAGAGGGACTGTAGCCACACCCCATCACCGAGGGGGTGGGAAACTGGAAATGAGACTGGACAATAACAAAACCCCATCCCTTCCCAAGTGAGGAAACCTAGCCCTGGAACGAAAGGAGGGACACATTCACTCCATTCAGGAGATCCTGGAATGTACACAAAACCGCTCATTATTGGAGATGCTCTGGTTCAGCCAGCCCAGCACAGCTCGGAGCACGTGTTTCTTCCATGGAAGCCCCAGCTGCGAATCTGAATCCTCTCATCTCCTCCCCACCCCCTCGGAATTGTTCTCCCGCCGATTGTTTGACCAGCTAGGACATGACTACAGGGCTAAGGCAGAACCACCTCCCTCTGCTGAATATCTCAGAGCACCCAGGGGAGAACAGTAAGCAGACAACCTACTTCAATCAAGAAAGCTGTCACTTTACCTTGTTGCTTATTGAGAAACAGCAGAGGGGGCACGACGCCTGGACCCCGAGGCCCAGGGCCCTTTGTGGCCTGGGAGCTTTGGTCGTAACTCGCTGCTTCCACAGGTGTCCGCGGCACTGCGGGCCCCTCGGGCGCAGGGGCTCCGTCTCCAGAGGGCAGCTCGGAGCAGACTTGGGGGGCGGCCGAAGGGAATTTGAGGAAGGGCCCTGGCTCCGCCAGGCCCCGCCGGCTGTGGGCACGCTCCTCGGCCCGGGCGCCCGGCTCCTCCCGGATGGCGTCCAGGGCGCCCGGCTTCATCGGCGGCGAGTCCTGCTCCCGTTTGGGACTCTCCTCCGAGGCGGAGGAGGCGTCACACGACTCGATGATGAGCTCGCTGTCCAGCTCAGCCTCGCGCTCCTCCCTCAGGATGCTGTACTGGATGGACGGAGAGGCCGGCGACGGCGGCGGGCCGCCCACATGACCAAAGGTCACGTAGCCCGAGGGCAGAGCGTCCTCGGCAGCCAGTGGGTCCTCGGACACCAACTCGATCTCCGAGTCCCCCGACTCCGCGCTGCTGGCCTCGTGGTCCAGGGGACTAGGGATGGTGGGCAGCCCGGACCTGGCCTTGGACTCCGGCCTGTCGGCCAGCTGGCCCGCTGGCCGTGGACTCTCCGTTGTTTCGAAGGACAACCCCTTTGCTTCCTTAATGGCAGTGATCAGCTCATCCTCGGAGATGCTGCATTTCCCCTGGGATTCTGCAGCAGATGGTTCTGTCGTCCCACAGAGCAAAGAAGAGCCAAAGAGGCACACACAAGGACAGACAGATGGACAGAAAAGGAAGAAATAAAACAAAATTCCATTAGGGGAGGTATTTCTCGTTGCTTAAAAAATACATATCTCATTAGCACAAAAATAGTCTGTTTCCAGGGCTATGCTGGAAAGACAGGCCACCTGAACTAAAAGGCTAATTACTGTTATGGCCCAGTTAATCAGTGTTTGATATACCTATCTATCTTAATCTAGCTATTTTTAAAAATGACCCAGCAATTTCTTAGCGTTAGCACCTCGTTGGTTTTTCTGTTCCAATGTGGGAAAGATTCTAGAAGTCATGGTTTTGATTTCTAATCCATTCTCTGAGGGAAGTTTTCCAGTTTCACAGATTTCATTAGATAATGCAATGTATATAACTCTCTAATTTGACCCATCAATGTCAACAAATCTGAAATCATCCATTATTCCTTGTCTACTTCTGTTCATATTCCCTACTTCAGTAAGACAAAGAAAGCTAATTTGGATCCTTGTATACAACTTGACTTCTAAGCTTTACATTTCCCATAAGAATCAATACTGTTACTCTTTTTTTTAGTGAAAAGTGTAACAAAGTGGAGCAATATAATAGATAGTTTTTGCCAATTCCACCAAGCAGGCTGTGCAGATTACCATACTGCACAACCCCACAGGGCTTCTAATGGTGGAGCCCACTGTCATTCTTTTTCATCTCTTACCTCCTCTTGAGAAGAACAAAACCCAAGAGTCAACCCCTGTCCACTGGGTGAGTGCCTGCCTTCTGTCTGATGTTTATCCAGATGGCCCCCAAACCTCATCAGCAATCTTACTGATATTTCTATCTTAGTTGAAATTACCTGGGATCGCCATGACAACAATTTTCAGGAGCTTGGTTTTCCCCTTGCCCATGCAGCAGGGCCTTATTTCAGAATATTCTAGACAGTGATTTCTGGCCCTTTTGTAAGCAAGAACCACTTGTCATTTCTCCAAAGCTTTGAGGTCACTGGGAGGGATATAGGAAGGGTAAGCAGTAGACCATCTATGGCTAAGTAATCTGTCAATTTAGGACTGTGGGAGAACCCCAATGGATAAAACATTTTAGATTTGTTTAATTCTCTATAAAGCTGAATTGATTTTACCCTTTATCCATGTATCATTCATCCATCTGTTATTTATTGAGAACCTACTATGTGTCGTCACTCTTATAGGCACTTGGGATGTATTAGTGAATGAAACAGGAAACAAAATCTCTGATTATATTCTAGTGGGAGGAGAACACAATACACAAACAATACATGTAATAAATATTTAAGTATATAGTATGTTAGAAGATGTTAAGTGCTATGGAAAAAAAAAAGTAGAGTAGGGTAACGGGATCAGGAGGGCTGTGACAGGGTGGGGATGAGTTTGCAATTTTAAATAGGGTAGTCAAGATAGGCCTTATTGAGAAGGAAACTGATATTCAACACTTGAGAAGGTGAGTGAGTGATTCATGAAGATATCCAGAGCATGCCAAGCAGAGGGAACAGATAGTACAAAGGCCTGGAGGTGGGAGCCGCAATGATTTATAGATATCACAAGGAGGCAGTTATGTCTGGGGCAAAGTGAATAAGGGGGCGAATAACAGGAAAAGAGGTCAAATGCATTCAGGGAAGGGGGGTCATCATGTCAGATCTCATCAGGCTTTTATTTTGATAGAAATGAGAAGCCATTGGAGGGTTTTGAGCAGAGAAGTGATATGATCTGTGCTGTTGTTTTTCTTAATAACTTAAAACAACAACAACCTCATTATCTTGCACACAATTTATGTGTAAAAAGATTTACTGCATGATCCCAAACTCTATTTTTATAGAAGTTAGTTCCTTAATAAGTCGTGCACATAGTTCTTTGATATGATTACAAGCAGCATAAAAGTATAAAAGCTACATTAATTCTCACTGGTAGGCCAGACGGAGGAGGAAGAAGATAGGGAGTAGAGGTTAGCGTGAATGGAGGAACAGCCTGTACTTCCAGAGCACTATCAGTAGCTACATCGTCACAGCTCCACTTGTTGAGCATCTGCTGGGATAGAGGCACTTCACATATGGGGCTTCAAGTCTAGTGGCAGTAGGTTAAGTGACTTGTCCAAGGTCACTGTACTGGTTTTTCTATCTTTGCCCCCTTGGATTTATTCCCATCTTTCTCTGCCCTGTTCTCTGTTCTGAGAGGCTGACCTACATAGAAGGCATTACCTAGAATTCCTTCCCCTCTAGTTTCTGGTTGTTTTCAGCCAATAGGAATCATAGGAGGAGGGGGTGGAGAGAAATGTTAGGGTATTTATATCTCTTGCTGCTTCTGAAGCTCCAGGTCTTGGCAGGCTTTGGGAACACTGTTCCCTCCCCTTCCTCCTTTGGGTCCAGGGGTGCTCATAGATCCCTAATATTGCCAGTCCTTGAGTGATTTACCATCTTTTGTTTGTTCTCTTAACTGTCTTTACACATTTGTAAATAGCTACCTCTTTAAACCCTCTTCAGTTACAACCTTTGAGTGTGTCACTTTGTTTCCTCACAGGACCCTGAATGATATAGCCATGTGGCTAGAAATGACTTGGCTTAAATTTGAACTCAAGTCTTTATGTTCCATGTGTTTCTCACTATATCATGCTACATCTGTTCAAAAAGGGGGTGGGGTCTCAGATAGGACAAATTATATTTTGGAGAATGAGACGAAGAGGAAAAGTGAGCTGTGTAACCACATACAAAAGAATGAAGCTGGACCCCTACCTCATGTCATATGTAAAAATTAACTCCACATGGATCCAACCTAAATATACAAGTTAAAACCAGAAACACCAGAAGAAAACACAGAAATGAATCTTCATGACCCTGGATTAGACAGTGGTTTCTTACACATGACACCAAAAACATAAATGACAAAATAAAAATATACAACTTGGAATTCATCCAAATTAAACACTTTTGTGCTTTAGAGGACAACATCAAGAACGCAGAAGGACAATCCACAGAATGGGAGAAAATTTTACAAATCATATATCTTATAAGCGACTTGTATCTAGAATATGTTAAAAATTATTACAACTCAGTTATAAAAAGACAAATAACCCAGTTAAAAAATAGGCAAAGGGCTTGAATAGACATTTCTCCAAAGAATATTTACACGTGACAAAAAAGCATATGAAAATATGCTCAACATCGTAATTCATCAGAGAAGTGCAAATCAAAACCACAGTGAGTTACCACTTCACACTCACTAGGATTGCTAGAATAACAAAGAGAGTAACAAGTGGTGGAAAGGATGTGGAGAACTAGAAACTCTCATCCACTGTTGGTGGGAATAAAAAATGGTATAGTTGCTTTGGAAAACAGTCTGGCAGTTCAACTATTTAGAGTTACCATATGATCCGGAAATTCCACTCATAAGTAGAGAATTGAAAACCTATGTCCATACAAAACCTTGTACACAGTGTTCATAACAGCATTATCCATAACTGTCAAAAAAGCAAAACAACCCAATGTCCATTAATTAATGAACGGATAAGTAAAATGTGGTATATCCATACACTGGAATATTATTTGGCCATAAAAAGGAATGAAATACTGATACATGCTACAACATGGCTAAACCCTGAAAACAGTATGCTAAGTGAAATATGCCAGTCACAAAAGACCACGTATGACTGGAAAGTTAAGCAGACCCCTGATCATAGACAGGCCTGGAAGCTAGTTTAAAAGTCAATATTTTATCAGGAAGGCACTGGTGGGTCCTAGAAGGGTTAGGATGAACTTAGGAAAGAAAGAATAAAAGGAGGATGACCCATTAAGAGGATACTGCAATAGTCAAGGGGAGGAATTATGACAACCTAATGAGTTGTAGTAGTCATAGGGATGGAAAAGAAAGGATAATTCAAGAGACACTGAAGAGAGAGAAAGCATAGACTTGGGGTCTGCTTCATGTGGTGAGTGAGAAAGAAATGGGGGGGGTCAAAGATCACTCAGAAACAGTGAGCCTGGGTGAGTAGAATGAATAGGAATTCCATACTCAGAAACATGGAAGTCAGAACAGTGAGCTGGTTTTGATGGGCCAGGGGAAGAAAGTTCTCATCCTGGATATTTCATCCCTTTCCATAGCACACATCCTTCCAATTTCTCACGCTGGCAGCCTCTGTCTAACCATACAAACTGCTAGGACTGACCAAACTCCTACTTGTACAACATTCCTAGGAGACCACGAAGCAGGCAGGCAGGCTCTTGGGCTAAGAGGACCACAGGCGACCCTGCAGGGTAGCCTGCCTCGTGTGCAAACCGGCCTGATGCTGCATCATTCAGGAGACAGAGTGGTGCCCACTCATTCTGCACAACCGGGTGCCCCTGGGTGGCTCTGTATGTCTATGTGATGATTTCATTAACGTCTGTCTCTTCACCCTCCCCCACTCTCCCTGACCCCAGACTGAAAGCATCATGAGGGCAAAGGGCAGCCAAGGTGTTTGTTCACTATCATATCCCCAGCACCTAGTGCAATGCCTGGCACACAGGAGGTACACAGCAAACAGAGCTCATGTGAGGACTACCTCAGATCTTTAGAACAGTGGTTCTTATCTACATACATCTCATCAGGTGTATGGCTCAAAACTGCCCTCAGGGGCTTCCCTGGTGGCGCAGTGGTTGAGAGTCCACCTGCCGATGCAGCGGACGTGGGTTCGTGCCCCGGTCCGGGAGGACCCCGCATGCCACGGAGCGGCTGGGCCCGTGAGCCATGGCCGCTGAGCCTGCGCGTCCGGAGCCTGTGCTCCGCAACGGGAGAGGCCACAGCAGTGAGAGGCCCGCGTACCGCAAAAATCAAAAACAAAAACAAAAACAAAACTGTCCTCAGAAATTTTGACTTAGTAGAAGTAAGTCTGAATGGAGCCCAGGCATCTGCATTTTGTAACTCTAAGGGTGATTCTAAAGATCACCTCCAGTTAGGGATGGCAGATTTAGCTAGCAAATAAAAATACAGGATACCCAGTTAAATAGGAATCTCTGATAAACAATGAATTTTTTTAGTATAAGTATGTCCCATGAAATATTGGTATTTTTATCCAGTAACCCTACCTCTAGCTGAAAACCACTGTGTTAGAGCATTCAGAAAAGAAAGCTCAAGGATATTGCTTTATTTACTCAAGAGCAAGGATGGTATTAGACAGCTGTGGGGTGGGAGGAAAGGGCCTTATAAGTTTCATCTTGGTTAAGTAAAATTACTACTTAAAAAAAATCATCTTTATTATGAGTGAAAGGGGACTCAGCATATAGTGTAGACATTGCCCTCCATTCTTAAAGTGAAGTAAAAGTTTAACAAAGTGCTAGGAGGAATCAGGAGAAAATTTAGAACAAAACAGAGGTTTTCCGACCCTTGTTAAAAACTTATGAGCCTCTAGCTAAGAAACTAGTTATGTGTCAGGTCTGACACAGCAAAGCTAGAAACAGTCATTGAAAATAATTAAATAGAATGTAGAAACTGAGAAGGTTAGAACCACCCCACATGGGGAGATGTGTTTGCTGCTGATGATAATTATGAATGATATAATTCAGATTGATAAAATGGAAGGTGAACATGGGCCAGTCTACCAAGTCGCCGATGCCAGTGAACAACCATGAACAATACTGCCATTCAGGCCTCCCCTTTGCTCCCGGCTCATTCTCCACTCATCTTCCAGAAGGATCTTTTGAAAACAGAAATCTGATGCTGCAGCTCTTCCCTTCCTTCTCCCCACTGCAGCCACACTGACCTTCTAGCTGCTCCTGGAACACACAGGACATTCCCAGCTCCGGGCCTCTGCACTGACTGTCTCCTCAGCCTGGCATCTCTTCCTCAGGTGTCTATATGGCTTGCTCTCTCACCCCATTCAGGTCTCTGCTGAAAACCATCAGCAGGGAAACACGTTTCCTCATGGCCACCCCATCACCCTCTTACATTCTATCTTGCTTTATTTTTCTTCATAACCATTATAACGACCTGATATTACATTATTATTTATTTGTATGTAAGTCTTCTCAATTAGAACGCAAACTCCATGCATGCAGGAACCTTGTTATGTTTCACCACTGTATCCCCAGCAGTGATGGAGCAATACCTGGTATGGAGTAAATGGTCAATACATATTTGTTAAGTGAAAGGATGAATGAATGAATGGCATCACTTCCCAGATTAAAACCCTCCAATGCTTTCCCATTGCATTTGGAACAAAATTCAAATGCTTTATCCTCACATGTGAAGCCCTGAATGATCGGGGCCCTGTCTACCTCTCCAATTCTGTTCTATGCCATACTCCTCCCTTGCTCCTTTCGACCATCTTTCAGTTCCCAAATAATACAGCCTTGGGGCCTGTGTATTAGTTGTCCTCTGCACCTGGGGCCCCTCTTAACCCCTCTCTGAATTGTGGGCTTCTTCTCATTCAAATCTCAGATCACATGTCACCTCAGAGAGGCCATACTTGACCCTCTCACACCCAACATTCTATCACTCTTCACAGTATTCACACTCCATGAAATTACACTATTTATTTATGTGCTTCCTTTTATTGACTTCTCCCACTAGCAAGTAAGCTCCATGAGGGCAGGGACTTTACACATCTTGTTTACTGCAATGTCTCTGGTGCCCAGCACATGTCTGACACATTGAAGTCACTCAATAAGTATTTCTGAATAAAAGAATAAATTTTCAAAATGGGTAGGAGAATCACAGACCTCATCAATGCAAGGAAACAGCGACAGTAGTTTTCAGAGTTTAAACTGATTTACTTTTTATTGCTTATTTCTTTTTAAGGGATGCTGGTGCGGTTTTATGATGGCCTCTTGATTATTGTCCTTTCTGAGGGTAACACCTCAAAGAACATCCACGACCACCATAATATCCTTCTAGGTGTTTGTATCAGAAACAACATGCTGCCGATGAGCCAGTGGTCTGGTGCATCAGGGCACTTACTATATTTTCCTAAAATACTTCACTTGTATTCATGACTGATCTTTGCTTAGAAGAAACTTTCAACATTAAAGCTGTAAGAATTTTTACCTCCGTACCTCATGGTATATTATTTAATATGATGAAAATAATTAAGTATGTTGGAGAAAGTTACAAAATGTAATAATCTATTGAAATTGAAGAAAGTATATTAGACTCCTTGCTGAAGCTTTAGGGTCTGTGGCTAAAACTGTTCTAAATTAGAACTTCTTCGGATTCATAATTCACATAATTAGGATTATTCCCCAGAGTCAGTTGATAATTCCTTATTTATTAAACAATGATAAACTGAATTCCTTTTCTTTAGAATGCTTTGCTTTTCCTCAGTTTCTATGTAGGATTATATGTAATTCTTTGTTTGTCTTACCTGTCAGCACAGGAAATGGCAGAGTGAATCAAGACCCAACAGTCCAAAAAAAAAAAAAAAAAGGGGGGGCTTCCCTGGTGGCGCAGTGGTTGAGAGTCCGCCTGCCAATGCAGCGGACGCGGGTTCATGCCCCGGTCCGGGAAGATCCCACATGCCGCAGAGCGGCTGGGCCCGTGAGCCATGGCCGCTGAGCCTGCGCGTCCGGAGCCTGTGCTCCGCAACGGGAAAGGCCACAACAGTGAGAGGCCCGCGTACCGCAAAAAAAAAAAAAAAAAAAAAAGACCCAACAGTCGTAATAAAGCCCAAATCCTCCAGTGTCTATGGGCACAGTGTCACATGGTACCAGGGGCTCACAAGATGGGGAGGGGGTTAGGGTAACCTCTTGGGATAAAAAAGACAAGGAGAAAAGCCTCAATGACAAATTGAGTCCTCCTATCTCTCCTATTAATTTTATTCTTACGTGTTCTCATATGACTCAGGTGTTATGCTGTGGGATGTGTGTGGAGAGAGGAGCTGAACATGGGAGATAACTGTGTAATGGGACAGGGGACTTTCTCTTTCTGGAATAAACCTTACTTAGAATGTTTATTTGAAACACTTGCAGACAAAACCACTGCCCTAACCCCTTGCTGTCAAATGGCGACCAACAGATCATAAAACTCCAAGATCATGAGAGCCAAATCTGACTTTGCTTTCTCTTGAAGGTGCTCCCGAACCCCAATGAGTCGTGACCACTGAAGAAGAAAAAAAATTCCCTCCTAATTAATGAATCCTGTATCAAGTCTTTACCATCAGCTTTGTAAACTGTAATTTTCTCATGAGGCATGTGTCATATAAATGGACCAAAACGTATGGGGTCATTTCACTCTTCCTGAAGACTGGCCAAAGTTCTTCTGTACTGACCACCAGACAACCCTGGAGCTCTGTAAACACAGCTTATAATGCAGTTTATATCTTCAGAGTGTCAGTATCTTTATGTCATGGGATAATCGAAGGGTTTTACATGCATTGCCAGAAAAACCACAAGGAGGCTTTGAGACTCAGATATGTCCCTACCTCCTGCTGTCACAGTTGGGATAAGTCACGCTTGAGTGTGACTATTTCCCTGGTCATCTGTCCCACTGGAAGGCAGGGACTGCTTTTTGTTTGCTTTTCAACTCCAGCATCACCAGTGCCTATTCGAGTGCCTGACCAAAAGAAAGTGTGTGTTGAGTGAATGAATGAATTTGAAAATCAGGAACTTGGTGCAGTGAGTTTACAGCTGAATGAGTCTGAGGTAAGGCTGGGGAGGGGAGGAATTGATGCTAAAATCTTTAGGGAAATAAGACAGGAGGGACTTCCATTAAATCCTCTCTGTTCTAACACTTGGACTTACTGCATCATCAGGATTTAGAGCAGTCACTCCTAACTGTAAGGGTTTAGATCTGTTTTAAGAGTTCAGTAGAAGCTCTTTTACCTGAGGTGCTGAAAATTGCTTTTTTTAAAACTTTTAATTTTATATTGGAGTGTCGTTGATTAACAGTGTTGTGTTAGTTTCAGGTGTACAGCAAAGTGATTCAGTTATACATATACCTATATCTATTCTTTTGAAAATTGCTTTTTGTAAATCAAAAAGGTTTGTAAATTTCTTTTGGGTGGGGTCAGAATTCCAGCCACTGGAGGCAGGGGACGATTCAAGGAGCTCTCATTATCATCCTGATGCCTCATGAGGGTTTGAGAGCAATGGAGATACAAAGGCTCCACTTCTACTACCCAGGATGGTGGCACAGGGTGGGATGGGGAAGCTCTAGCTACCACTCTGGCCTTTCATTAGGGTATGGGAGGTCCCCTTTGTGTTTGAGAGGGGTTTCGATGTGGTTTAAGTTTTTTTTTTTTTTTTTTTTCCTCGGTACGCGGACCTCTCACTGTTGTGGCCTCTCCCATTGCGGAGCACAGGCTCCGGATGCGCAGGCCCAGCGGCCATGGCTCACGGGCCCAGCCGCTCCACAGCATGTGGGATCTTCCCGGACCGGGGCACGAACCCGTGTCCCCTGCATCGGCAGGCGGACTCTCAACCACTGCGCCACCAGGGAAGCCCTCGATGTGGTTTAACAACACCCCGCCTTGAGTCAGAGTAGAAGGGTCAGGTTGAAAAACATCATAGGCTGGTGAATTCTGAACTTTTAAAATTCTAACCAAATAGGATATTTAGTTTAAAAAATAAAATTGTATGCAGAACTTCAATAAACTAAAAAGATGAAAATGATGTGCTGAGATTGAAGGGGGAGGGGAGGAGTACCCTTTGTTTAGGTTTCCTGCCACTGCCCATTCCCCCGCCCCAAAAAAGAATCTAACCTCTACCCTACCCCCTTCATTGTTCAGACTTGGAGTTGGGGCCAGGAATGTTCAATGCTCTGTCCAAGGTGGCCCACCTGGTCTGGGAAGTCAAGGTACTCTCCACGATGCCCAGAGGTCAGGGAGGAGAGCTAACCTAGAAGCTGGCAGCATCTCCTTCTCTGCTCTGAAGAGTAAAGCCACAGGAGGATTTTAATGTCTCCAGTGTGTCATCTTTACCTCTCCCCTCAAATGAAGAAAGAAATATTTTACAAAGCAAATCTGACAGGACTCTAAAAAAATCCCAGATGTCAACCTTTGCAGAATGGGCACAAGACTGAAAAAGTTATATGTTAATTAAATCAGTTAAATTGAGATTTAAGTATTTTGCATGCAAATCTTCACTCCTTAATGTTCAGATTTTCATATGCTGGGTTTTCCCAAGGCAGGGAACACCCGTTGCCTTACCTGTTCCAGAAGACGGAGGAGTGACGGATCCTGGGCTGTCATCTTCAGGCTCTGAGACGGTGACTGTGGGGACCGTGTCAGGACTTGGTTTCAGGCAGATATCTTGCTTCTCGGGGGTCTTCTCTGGGGTAGCAGTTTCAACAGAAGGCTCGATCTCAGTCAGCGTGATTTTGACAGGGGCAGTGATCAGAGAAGCACTGTGCTGTTCTTCAGAGATATCGTCCACATATGGTTCAAACGTTGATTCTTCAAATAAATGGTCCTTGAGGATTTTTCCCTCCACAGGAGATGGTTTCTCTGCTTCACGGGCCTCTTCGGATTTTGTTGAGATGTCAGTGTCCTTAAAGTCCAAGTCTTTCTCTTCCAACTTGGGGTGACGTTGCTCCTGATATTTCACCTCCTCTGGCCTAGTTATGTCAATGTATTTACAGGCTTCTGCTTTCATCTGGTCCAGGGGGTCTGCTAAGATCTTGTTCACTTCAGTGGACTCTGCAGGAGTCATTTCTATTCCAGAATCAGAACTAAATAAGCCACGAGGCTCTGTCCCAGGCACATCTGGTAAGGAGGGTCCGGGGGTACGCAACTCCTCAGGGCTCTCTGAAGTAGTGATGTGGCTGTTTTCCTTCTGAAGAATTCCAGTGAAATATGTAGAATCCTCCCGAGGTGGGTAACAGATGTCAGAAATCAGAGATGTGTAACACACTCCTTCCCCATCTTTTGCTGCTGTTGAAAAGGTATGATCCATGGCCCTGGAGACATCTGCTGCACCTGTGAATCAAAACGGCAGCAGACAGTGAGGGGGTGCCTGGCTCCAGTTCTCTCTCCAGCCTAACCCACCACCCACCCTGGCCCATGCAGACACAGCATCCTTTCTCCTCAAGACCTCAGAGTTCCTTCGGACCACTCTCGTGTTGCTTTGCCTTGTCTCCCTGATAGCCCCAAGCATTGGTATTTTTCTGGCAGCAGATCACATAAGCTGCCACATCCAGAGGTGTTGGGGACAGACCCCAGAGGACTAGAAAGTTGATTCTCAACATCTGGTACTTCAATATACAGTGACTGATTCTTACTTGGTATATTATTCAACAGAAGCCTTCTTTGTATCTAAAGTATTAATGACTCTTTAAACAGGGGTGGAAATATAGGTAAATTCAGGTGTGTAAATACAACAGGATAGTCCACTAGGGAGAATGGTTGCTCTTGGAGACTCAACAAGCTGGGAGAAGGCTCAAGAACCCTCTCTGGTCCAGCCCTTTTATTCAGGGACTCCTGCCCTACCTGGATTGATGCCATCCCTTCTCTTGCTAAAGGTCCTCAGAGAAAGAAACTCCCAGTTTTCTGGTGGCCTCATCCCAAAGTAGTATCCCCTTAATGGAGTGCTTCCCTCTTTCTTCAGTTTTCCCCTCATTTTGTTTTTCTTTTCAATTCCCCACCACTACCCACCCTTTGCCTTCCAATGATATTCAAAATGACCCACTGGGAATTTCTCGGTGGGTTTCTAAGGGCAAAGTAAGTTTCCAAGTTTGAGTCTATAGAATGCTTTCACCAGGCCTTCATTTTATTCATAAACGAGCCAAAAAATTCATTAATAGCAAGCAGAAGAAGGAAACCCTTTATTATTTTTCTGTGCTGGAAAATACTGCCAGAGGGGAAGAAAACTAACATTCATTGAGGCCGTATCATGTGCTAAGCAGCAGGATTTTACCTAATTCTTTAAAACTAATTATTTAAATTAAGCCCCACACTCTCAAGAGATCACACATACACACACATTCAGCCCTTAAGACACACTCAAAGAATATTCCAGAGTAGGGCACCAACTCATAAAAGTAACAGGTAGTAACAGTAACATAATAATATTAATAGCTAATATTTGAATCTTGCTATGTGTCAGACAGAGTACCAAGCTTTTTATTAATATTGACTCATTTAATCATCAAAGCAATCCTAGAAGATAGGTACTATAATTAGCCTCATTCAACAGATGAGGAAACTGAGGAACAGAAGGGCTGAATGACACACCAAAGATCGCACAGGCAAGAAGTGGCGGAGTCAGGATTCAGACTCAAGCAGTCTAGAAGTCAGAAAACCTTGCCTAGTGCCCTTTGTACCTCCTTAAATCAGTTTGTGAAGTTTTTTTTTTTAAGTAATTTTGAATCAGTTTTATTACTAATAAACTTAGCTATTTTCTTTTCCTAGCTTTCTCCTTGGTTACATGAGCCACTGTTATTCTAAGGGGAATGGAAAAGCACAGAGCCTCTTCACTTCTAGCACTCTTCTGCCTCAGCACCACTGAAGGAGCTGCTTTCTTTCCTAGGAATTCTCTTCATCCAGATACCTGCATTTTACCTGCATATCTAATCCACTCACCACCAAGTCTTCCTCAAATGTCACCTTCTTAAGGAAGGTGACCCTGACCACTCTATCTCAAACTACAACTCATCCTACACTCCCAAGCAACCTTGTCCCTTCCTACTTTTCTCTACTTTTTCTTTTTCCTGTAGCACTTGTCTCCTTCTAGTATACCATATAATTAACTTACTTATTCATTACTTATTTAATGATTGCCTCCCCCCGCCACTTGCTAGGTATGTTCCATGAGGGCAGGAATCTTTGACTATTTTGTTCATTAATGTAGCCCAAAACCTAGAACAGGGCCAGGCACATGGTAGGTACTCAATAAATATTTGCAAAATTAAAGAAGGTAATTTTGAAGTTTAGAATAAAGCACAAATAACACAATGTGTGAGAAGACAGGTTGGAACATACCCCTAAATTGCTAGTGACATTCACTTTATTCAGCAAGTAGCCTAATTTTGTGAGCAACCGGCCAGTTTAAATCTGTAGACTTCAGCTAGTCTTCTAGTTATACTTCCTTTGTATATGGCAGCCCCACTTTTCAAGTTAGACAAAAACAAAAACAAACTCAATAACAAAAGGAATAGTAGTAACGATGGGTCTGATTGCCTTCCATACATAGACCACCAAAGAAAAACTATTAAATTTAAATCCATGTGTGCACACACACCATTATCCTAAAGGATATTTAAAGCTTCTTTCATTATATGGGCTTAGCCTACATGTAGATCTCACTGGAGGCAGGGAAATCAATGCAGAGATATTTTACTACAGACATTTGGATCCTGGGATTCTCTACCACAATTACCTGGAACCACTTCCACATGTTAATAAGTAATGGTTCACCAGAAAGTAAGGAGGGGTTTGCCACTGGATATAAATAGTCTGGGGAGTGGGGGAGGGGATGCTCTCCTGGGGAAGACACAGTAGATAGTTTCCAGGGCTGTGTCACAGTCATTATTCAACTTTCAGTCAATGCTTCTATTGCAGGGGCCACCACAGGACTCCTGACCATTATAGCCCTGCAGCCCACTGTCTCCTGCCACCAGTTATCACACTAAACACAACTGTCACCTATTCAGCAACT
This sequence comes from Physeter macrocephalus, assembly GCF_002837175.3. NCBI lineage: Eukaryota > Metazoa > Chordata > Mammalia > Artiodactyla > Physeteridae > Physeter > Physeter macrocephalus. Next base: position 141,304,093 of record NC_041224.1, read on the forward strand.
GGCCCCAGGGCTCTGCCTTGCCTCACTGAATAATCCTTAAACTCTGCAGCCTAGCATTTGAGAGACATGAATGATGTGAATGCCACCTGGCCACAGCCCTGTCTACTCCTCTCACTTACCCTCTACTCCAGGCATAGAAAGCCCTTCACAATGTCACACTCACTCTACCAGCCTTTCTAGCCCTTTCACTCTCCAATTCAAACTCTCAGCTCTGGTTAATAAAAACTACCCATCACTTCTCCAACACTTAATCCTTACAATCTCCACATCCAAATCTCCACCTTTGACCTCAAGCCATTAAAGAAAAACAGCTTTAAATGCTACCCACTCCAAGATGAATTTGCTGACCACACCTGTCAAGACCTGACCCCATCCTATTTTTCTCCCTCCCCTATCCTGTAGCACTTAATTATATTGCTTGTGTCACATGCATGACACACGACTTCTATATGTCTACATCATCTCCTGCCAACCTGTCAGTTCCTGGAGTCTGAGGTTCATGTCTTGCACACTATATTGTACATAGTAGGCACCCAATACAAAATGAATAAATGAATGAATGGACCAATCAATCAATGAGTAGGCATTCTATGCAGAACAAGCTAATTGATGCAAGTTACAAAGAGGATGTTTTTAATCTATTATGTGAAAGAACTATCCAGAATTCAAGTTATCCAACAATGGGATGGAGCTGAATCTCAGGAACAAGACTGTTATGATCGCAGTGGGCAGCCAGATAGAGAGAGGCCCAGAATCTATCTAGGCAGGAACCAGCATTTGGTAGAAAGTTGGATGGGACAACAGCAGAAGTCTCTTCCAACTCTCTATGATTTTTATACCAATTGGCTGCCACCATAGTGGGACACAGCTTCCTTTACTTCTTCTTTGCCTGTACAATGGAATCGATATAATTTTCCCTGAGGTGATGCCACAGAGTTTGCCAGATATATGGTAATAATTGAGGGAATAGACTCTAGATTACATCTGTATTACTTGAGAGACTACAAATAGAATCAGTTATTGGGAAGAACTCCCACCCCTGAAATCCTTATCTTACTAGTTTCGTCTTGCTCAGAAAACCCAGCATAAAATTGGAAGGACTCCTTTGTCACACTCTACAAATACTACCAAGTAGAGGAAGAGGAACAAAGCCATTTGTGTAAATCACACATTTTAAATGGGACCATGTAAGAACCCTCATAAAAGCAACAAATAATCTAAATACTCTAAATGTGGTCATGTCCCGTTTCTTAAATTGAGCTAAATATCCTGAAAGATTCTCAAGGTTCGAAGTTATTGAATTTGAAAATGTGTATACACTACACAGGGCCTGTTAGATAGAACTCTTGAAAACAGGAAGTCCTTGTAGACAGTAAATTACGTGAGAGCAGAGTCCTGTGGGATCACTGGAAATGGGAAGCAGAACTGAGCCTCAAGGCTCAAGAAAGCCAATTAATCCTTGTCAGGGCTTCCTGCAGAGCTGGCAGCTGTGGGGACTGAGGCAGACAGCATAAGCCAGTTGCCCCAGGCAGGAACCAATATTGTTACATTGTTAGATACAAATCCACTAAATAAAAGGGCTTTCCTTGTCTAGACTAGAAATTACTACTTTCTTTATATAAGCAAGGATTCCTGGGAACATCTGATTTCCTCATTCTCTCTGGATATTATTGCCTTGGCCATCTAGAAACCTGATTCATGTGGAGGCAGATGTACATTGAGAGTCAATGTGTGGACTCACATGTGCCCTCTCGGGAGGTGGCTGGACAGGAGGGCACAGCAAATTTAAAATGGGATTGATTTTCAAATTTTCATTTTACAAGTAACTTTTTAGGAAAGTACTTATAATAAAAGCTGAAGGAGCCATAGGTCACTATTTCTAGTCAAAAGCTAAGTGGAAGAAGAATGAAAATAAGCTAAAACTATTGCATTAAATCATATGTGCTGATAAAATCAGGCTTTTCTATTCACCGATGTCCTAGATCAGAAATGCTAATCGCGAGCTAGACAAATTCAGTAGTCTCCTAAATGGTGGGTATTTTATTTTATTTTTTAAATTTCTTTGGCAATACTAAGGAATGATGACTAGCTGAAGACAGTTTGACTTTTCTCAAGGAAAGTTTCAATCCTACAATCCTCATTCTTGACTCTGACTTATCCTTACCGAATCAAGCTCATTGAATTGCTAGTCTACAGCTTAGGTTTGTATTCTGGCTCTACTACTATCAGTTGTGAGACTGGGCAAAGTAGCCTCTCTGAGACTCGTTTATTCAGTTTTAAAATGGGGGCAATAATAGTTCCCATCTTATTGGGCTGTTACAGGGATTAAATGAGATTATGCACTTAGCTCTACTCCTGGCACATAGTACACACATTCAGTAAATGAGAGTTGTGGATTTTATGATTACCTCTATTTTGCAGGGAGGACACCAGCATTTGCAATATATACCATCTGTCCATTTGGTACTTTATCCTATCTAGTGACATGTGATCAGGGTCGTTTGGGCCAGAGGAGTTAAATATAGCCAGTCCACACTCATGTTGCCCTCTGGGGTCTGCTGTAGATGCTGAAGTCCCAAGAGTGCAAGGCCAGGGTTCTCTGCACAGCTCCATGAGCAGGTGGTTGGGTGTTAAGTACTTTCTAGTGATACAACCGATGGATCCTGTCTGTCATGAACGTGGTGATGACTGACTTGGGTATGATATGTTGTAATTTACCAAGACAATAGAAAAGGAAGGCGAGTGTTCGGTGCCCACAGATGAGGTTTCTCCCTTGTGGACGGAGCTCATTCTGACTCCTCAGGGTGGAGATAAGGGGTCTATGGTTTAAGATGATACTTCTGTAACTCAGTAAAGACCCTCTCACTGCACTGAAATGGAAACATTGAGAATGCCAGAAAGAAAGAATGATTATATGAAAAGGTTTTCTGAGCACAGAGGTAGATGTGCTCCATTAGATAAACATCTGGATTAAAAATAAAAACAAAACACCAATTATTGTTTGAATAGGGTCAATACTAACAGGTATAGGGGACAATAGTTCCATTAATTTGAGAAATATTTTTTAAAGGGGGGGAGCATATAAAAAACTGGAATGACAACAGAAGTAGGGTGAGAGATGCATGTTAAAATTCAAGAATTAAAGGTCAGAAACAGTGACCCGAAGTGAATCTGCATTCACTTTTCCCAGAATCATTTGCCCTTAGACTGCCTATGTGATGGATGGTAGTAGCCTGCACAGAGGTTAGGCAGTGAGGCTTTTTCCCTGAAACCCCCACTCATCTTTTCTAAATGCTAAGAAATCAGCAGGCCCACGGTATGGAGGCTGTGACACATTTGACAACAGAGTCATCTATGAGGGATGGATATGCCAGGGAGGCTCCAGGAGCCTCTGTGCCACTTAGAAAACATTCTCTTCTAAAATTAAGTACCCTGTTATTTAACATGACAAATGGGTACTGAGAAATTCAGGTACATCCATTCTTTAAAAATTTATCTATGTGATTAGTTAATTGAGTAAAAAGGAAAAGATGAGCCTGCATTCCCTAGCACAAGACTTGGAGCCAATGCTGATGACATGCTCGGGGTTTAAGAATATGAGTAAGTACTCTTTCTTTCCCCAACTCACTGCCTTATTTAAAGCTCGCCTGCCAGAATAACAGATTTAGCTGTCGGGATTGTAAATTTAATGCTTAATAAAAAATGATTCAGCAAGTTTTGGGTTTCTCCCCCACTATGAAGAGCCAGGGCTTGCATTGCCTGTGGAGTTTTCACGTTAGCAGAAAATTCTGTTAGAGGGAAAAACCTGGCCCAGCAGCAAACCACTGTCTAAGTTTCTCTGACAGTTCTCAGCAGGGTCTTGGAAAGCATAAAGCTGCCAAGTGTTGAGATGCAAAGTAAGCCCAAGTTCTGATGAGCGTCAAAGTGTGGGGACTTCTTTTGTCTGTGTTTAAAGATGGAAATGTGATTCTGCAGCCTTCTTGGGTGGGGAAAATTTTGGGGGGGGAGGGGGTAAATATTTATTTATAATTTACTTAGATCTTAAGAAAAGTTCCTTACAACCCTACCTAGACTTCCCACTGCCTTTTTTAAAATAAAAGCTTTACTGATTTATAATTCACAAACCATAAAATTCACTCCTAAAGCATGCAACTCAGCAATTTTTATATATTCACAGAATTATGCAACCATCGCTATTAACTAATCCACCCACTTAATTTAGATATATTCCACTCTTTATGTTTTTAATACAGGAAAAAGCTCTAAGTTACCTTCACCATGCAAAGAATTACCTTTGGAACAACAAAAAAATTTATCCCAATCTTTTTATTATTTGTTGAAGAATTTTGCTCTCTAATTTCCAAAGAGAAAAATAATTGTTCTTGGTCGTTTCCTTAATGCTGTGTATATATTGATAGTAGCAAAAAAATACTATGTTTCTATTTACACTTTAATGGTTCTTTCACTCCCTCCCCTGACAGAGAATCATCTAGATGATCCTCAGAAACCTTCTTACATGACCTTTCTCCCTTACTTCCCATCCATGGCTACTTCCCTAGCTGGACCCTTATCACCTTCTACTTGAATTAATGTGATAGTTTCCTCAGTGTTCTAGGGGTTCCAGCCTTGCCTCTTCTTTGTGCCACCTTGCACACAGTTGACACATTCATCTCCCTAAAACACCACTTTCACCGCTTCACTTCTCCGTTCCAAAGCTTTTGGTGAGCATCTTTGCCCATCCTTTGGCTTAGAATTCAGGATCATCATCAATGAGACCCCAGTCTGCCTTTATGGTTTCATTTCTGAGCCTGCTCAAGAAACACACCTGTTCACCCACAAACATGAGATTTTCAACTTCTATGCCTCTGTGCAAGTCCTTTTCCTCAACTGAAAGGCCCCTTCACTCCTCCCTAAGTCCAAATAAAGCCTCTGGTGATGCCACACTTCCTCTAAGCAGCCTCCTCCTACACCCCACTCCTCACTGCTTTCTCCCTCATCTCCAGTCTGAGGCATGACCATTTGTTTGGGGTTCACCAGCTTCTCTGCCTTTGTCACCAGTTATCTTTTTTCCTATACTGGTTGAGAACCATGTCTTATACTTCTTCATATCTTTGAGTTCCTAGCACTGTGCTTTGCACATAGTATGCACTCAGTAATCACTGAATGGATGATTATCTCCATATTACCATCTGATTGAGTCACATTCAAGAACTTTTATTATAAGCTTTACCATTAATCATGTATTAATTCAATCAAAAAGATTTGTTGAACGCTTACCATATGCAAAGTGGAGGACATTCCCATATATATGTAGGCTTAGAAATCTGGTGTCACAAAAATCCACTATGAAGTCATTGTTTGTAACTGGAAGTTTGGGTGTCCCTGGCTGCTTGTGGCAGTGAATGCTGGGGAGTGGCAGTGATGTTGGAGGATCATAATAAGAGGAGGAAGGTCCTCTTATTATGATCCTCTTATTAACCTGTGTCCTCTCTTAGGTTCTCATGGCTCAGGCTAGAGCCTTCTTCATTCTCTTTCACATGATTTGTTTTCCTCACACTGGGAGCTCCTAAGAGACATGAACTGTACCTTGTACCTCACTGTTTCCCTCATACTAAGCACGTTTGCTGGCATATAGGTTTTATTTGGTAAATACTTATGGGATAAATCAATGAATATGTTTCCATACTTACCATACTGGTTACAACCAGGGGATACACTATAGTTTGTCATTGTCCCTCTAAAATCTGACCTGGACCTGACTACAACCTGATGAGGCCAGAGACGGACAGTGAGACAATTTCCCCTCCCAGTTTTGATTCCCTTGACTTAAACTTCCTATTTTTATTCACAAACCTTTATATTTTTAGCCCTGTACTATTAGCTCATGTTGCATTTGTGTCCAACTAAAACATGTGGGTATATAAATTTTTTTAAAACTGTATAATTTCAGGGCTTCCCTGGTGGCACAGTGGTTGAGAGTCCGCCTGCCAAT
>NC_041224.1:141310584-141337596 GCF_002837175.3 Physeter macrocephalus
CCACAACAGTGAGAGGCCCGCGTACCGCAAAACAAAAACAAAAACAAAACTGTAAAATTTCAAATTGCACTTTTAGCCACAGCACTGGGTATATCTCATAAGTTTGAAAGACATTAAAGTCAGATGCAAAGATTTTTTTGTAATTGCCTATGACCTGCATCTATCATTTAGAACAGATTGAAGAAGACCCTAGAAAGGGAATTTACCTCACTCTGGAATAATCCACAAGATCAAGATAAAGCTAGAGTTAGGGTGTCTCATTAGAATGTGTTTTATAAAGGGAAATCTATATCCACACAGCATAAGGCAACCCTTGCAGGGCTGCCATCAGCTCATACTGTGTCTTGACCAAAAAAAAAAAAAATATGTTCTTCATCTGGCAGATACAGACCAGTGCCTGAGATATGCATCCTCTGCTGAAAATCTTGGATTTTGTGCCTGCGTTGGGAATTGAACACAGATCCCTGGAGTCTAAAACAATGTTATGTAAAGTGATACTCTTTGGGAGGCACATAAGGACGGACAAAGGAGGATGACTGAGGGATAATTCTGTTAGAAAGATGACATGTCACGTGGCATGACATGGTATAAAGTATGTTACAGCATGCTGTGGTGTGGTGTGACATGGTGTGTGCTGTGCTGTATCGTGGCCTGACATGACAGAGCACGCGGTATGGAGCGCTAGGACATGCTGTGGTTTGTTGTGTGAGGGTGCTTCGAGTGTGGCATTCTGTGACAGAAAAGTCCCAAGCTTTAGAGGACATGACCTTCCATCTCCATCAAGTTACTTACCTTTAATAAGTCATTAAATTCTCAGGAAATCTGTTTCCTCACTTGCAAAAGGAAGATAACAACTAACATTTAAATTGGATGCTTACTAGGTGCTAAAAATGGATTATCTCATTTCAAGCTTAAACAATCTGAGAGCTTTTTTTTTAAAACCACACCCATACTATTGATAAAGAAACGGAAGCTTAGAGAGGTTAAGGAACTGACACAGCCAGAAAAGACAGACTCAGATCTTGGATTTAGGGCAATCTGACTCCAAAGCAGACGCTATTAGCACTATTCTCAGAACTGCTGTGAGGATTAAAGGAAACTGAATGGTTTTGTCACCAGCAAAGCCCATTAACAATTCCCAGGAAATAAAAATAGAATCTGGGTAATAAAGTCTAACCTTTTTTTTTTTCCCTTTGTGCTTAGTCTAGTTTCGTTTGCTCATAGGTTGCCTCAGGCAGAGGTCTAGCACCTGGCCCTTCAGATCAGAGGTCCTAGCAAGACAGGGCTGTGCCAACACCTCAGGTAGGTGGGTCCCGTGCAGAAGTGCTGCCCACGACACTCAATTAAAGATGGCCGCGGACTTCTCCGGTGGCGCAGTGGTTAAGAATCCACCTGCCAATGCAGGGAACACGGGTTCGAGTCCTGGACCGGGAAGATCCCACATGCTGCAGAGCAACTAAGCCCGTGCGCCACAACTACTGAGCCTGCGCTCTAGAGCCCTCTAGCCACAACTACGGAGCCCGTGCACCGCAACTATTGAGCCCACGCACCACAACTACTGAGCCCACGCACCACAACTACTGAAGCCCACGCGCCTAGAGCCCGTGCTCCACAACAAGAGAAGGCACCACAATGAGAAGCCCGTGCACCGCAACAAAGAGTAGCCCCCGCTCGCCGCAACTAGAGAAAGCCCACGCTTAGCAACGAAGACACAACACAGCCACAAATAAAAATAAATAAAGGGCTTCCCTGGTGGCGCAGTGGTTGAGAATCCGCCTGCCGATGCAAGGGACGCGGGTTCGTGCCCCGGTCCGGGAAGATCCCACATGCCGCAGAGCGGCTGGGCCCGTGAGCCATGGCCGCTGAGCCTATGCGTCCGGAGCCTGTGCCCCGCAACGGGAGAGGCCACAACAGTGAGAGGCCCGCGTACCGAAAAATTAATAATAATAAAAAATAAATAAATATATAATTTTTTTTTTTTTTTAAAAGATGGCCGCAGCAGCAGGCTGTACGCAGAGACTGCGACCGCCCCAGGGGAAAACTCCGCCCACTCCCCCTCCCCTCTGATGAGATCCCTATAAAGCAGCCCCGCCCACAGGCTGCTGGGGAGAGCATGTGCTCTGAAATGGGAGCTCCCACCTCTCCATTCTTTATCAAAGAATAAAGCTTTCCTTTCCTTCCTAAACGAAGAACTCAGTCTTGTTCTATTGGCGTGAGCCACACTGGGCAGGAGGACCCTTTTTGTGGTCAGACCTGAAAGGATCAATAGCATGATTAACACTAGCTACCATTCTGCATTTATACAGTACACCTTCTTCCTCAAGTTTTCAAAATCTAACTCCTATGTTCTGGAATATTTGAAATTTAATTTGGGATTTTGAGCATTCCTAATTTTAAACATAATCTCATGTGGAATGCAGGTTGTAAGAGTAGAAACAGGTGAATGACATGTGGGGACAAATTAACATAAAACTGGAATTCAGGATGCATTACTTGGTAGGCTCAAAGACAAACCACTTGACTTTTAACACACACATGCAAACAATCACATGCAGTCACAATAAAAATATATGTAGAAAATTTATTCTATTAAGGTGTACAGAAAATGGAGCCCAGAGGTAGCTATACTAATCAAGGAGAAAGAAAAGAAAGATTAATGCCCTTTATCAACAACAGCATTCATTTTGCTTCTCTGAGCTATCTGATCTATGGGCTGAGGTAGTGTTTAAAGCAAGACAATAACTCAGCCATTGATGTGCCAGAGTTTGGGAGTATTGATCCAAGTGGCTTGAGTGCTCAGTCAGGAAACTACATCAAGATTCCTTTTCTTCCCATTTTCTTTCCTTTTATCTCCAAGAAGAAAAAGAACAATAAATAATAAGCAATAAATTCAAAACACATAATTTCTGCCATCAACGCAAAATTTCAATCAACTGCATATTTGAAGGGGATAACTATCGCACTGTTCTAGTATAAGCTACCTGCATGATGATCAATAAAAATGCATTGTGTTTTGGGGAATTTGGAGAAAGACTGCTATTGTGAGGAAAATGAGACTTGCACTGGGGATCTGAAAATACATATGTTTTAGAGAGCCAGAGGGAAGCAGTACAAAGTTATTTTGGGAGCAGAAAATAATAGCAAGGGTAAAGATGAAGTAATGAGTAGGACAGAATCCCAACTCCAACAGGAGACCTTGGGAAGCAGTGGGAAGTCAGGCCAGAAGGGGTGACTGGGATTATGAAGCCAGTGTGAGGGTTTCATAGAGATGGTGGGAAACAAGGATCCAGTGATTGTTTTAGAGCAATTAGTCCAATAATAGCTCCCACAATGGCAGCATACAGGTTTGGGAGTCATGTCAAATTAATTTGTGATTTTTTTTAAATTATAAAAACAATATTACATGATCACTATAACATTTTTTTTTTAATACGTAAGTACACAGAGGCTAAGAAAAAGAGTGGTTTCAGCAGATGCCATGAAAAAATAGTGAACATTCACCAGGACTTGCTTTTAAATATAGCCTGGGGACTTTCCAGGTAGGTCAATGGTTAAGAATCCACCTGCCAATGCAGGGGACATGGGTTCAATCCCTGGTCCGGGAAGATCCCACATGCCGCGGAGCAACTAAGCCCGTGCACCACAACTACTGAGCCTGCATTCTAGAGCCCGCGAGCCACCACTACTGAAGTCCACATGCCTAGAGCCCGTGCTCTGCAACAAGAAAAGCCACAGCAATGAGAAGCCCGTGCACCACAACGAAGAGTAGCTTCCGCTCGCTGCAACTAGAGAAAGCCTGCACACAGCAATGAAGACCCAACGCAGACAAAAATAAATAAATAAATTTATTTATATATATATATATATATATATCCTGGAGTTCTAGGCTCCAGAGAGCACAGCTCTCAAAGAGACCAGAGAAGGTGGGTTTAGAAGAAAGTTCTTTAATACAGAAGTGCCTGGCTCAGGAAGTTTCACAGAAGTGAAGGGTTTTGAGCTCAATCTGAAGGATGTGGAGGATTTGTATAGGCCAAAGTATAGGTAATAAATTTCCAAGGACAGAAGCTTTGATGCTCTGATGTTCAGTCAAATGTATTCAGAGAGTTATTTGAATTTCTACAAATCCCATCTAAATTTTGGACACCATCCCACAGGCATCTTTTTTAAGTAGTCTGAAATGAATCTGTCATGTTTGAGGGCAAAAAAATAGACTCCCTAAACAAGCTAGTATATGAACAGTTAAAACAGTCTGGATAAAACCATAAATAAATAAAAGCTTGCAGAGGATACTGCATTTCTTCATTCTATAAGATTTCATAAAATGAGAGCAGAAGCCAAAAACAAATGTGTCCTGGAAGAGGAACCAGCAACCAATTACTATGTAAATAATTCAATATGAGCATTAAATTTTCATGTTTTTTTTAAAAACTCCTAAAAATAATCTGCAGGACATTATCTCCCACATCTGTTGTTTGAAGCCCTCTAATCATGACTCCTAAGAACTGTACTTGTTCTATTTAAGGACTGAATTAACAGATTGGGTCACAAACAAAAGTCAATCACATTTAAGTATTTTTTAAGAAAATTTGGGTAACAATTAGCTGAAATTTTAATCTGTCCCTTAACACAAAGTGGTTTTCAAAAGAAATATTTCTTGAAAAAAGCAATTGGAAAGAAAATACAGGATCAAGCTTTCCCTTTCCTAACTGTGTAGGAACAGGCCAGAGTCAATATATATCTTCTCTTCTACCTTTGTTTTTATTATTTTTGCTCCAAACTCATGTACATTATTCAACATATTTTTTATTTGTCGGGAAGTTGGTAAGTCAGATGCCAATAAGATGCACTTATATTTTGAGAAGAAATCAACAGTTAAAACAGAGCTATCCAATTGCTTGTTGGCTGTTGGTCACTGTTTGTCAGATGATCCCTGAGAGAACTGATTTTTGAAAATGCTATCCTTTAAGGTAAATTCTTTGATTCTTGAATGTTTCATATTTCTTCTCTGAATGTCAAGATTAATTGTTTCAATATTATTTCTTAACATATATTTATATCCTATATGTGAATCTTTTCTTCCTAACTAAAAGAAATGGAAGGAAACAGCATTTGTTGAATACTTGTTATGTGCCTACCAGTCACCATGTTAGATGATGCCAATCAATAACTACACAATAACTACATGAACATTCTAAAGTAACTGTTTAGTAGTACCATGAGAATTATGAAGACAAGCCAGACCCAATTATGATATAGCAAATTATATTTTTCAGTGTTCAGTTGTTTAACTTCATTCATCCAAATATAATGAGCGCCTACTATATGCTAGGCACTTATTCCAGTTTCTGAGGAAATAACAGTGAATAAGACAGATATACAGTCCCTGGACCCATGGAGGACAGAACTAAATGACAAACAACAAGCAACAAACAAACAAAAACACAACTAGGCAAGCATAGCAAGAACTGCTCATTGTCCCCCAATGTTTATCTTGTCCCTCTTCCCTTTAGCAATAGACCCCCCTCAAGGAATTTTAGCCTATGGCCACCCAGCTAAAGACTATACACTTCCCAACTTCCCTCTAGGTGTGGACACATTACCAGGATGTGAACAGAAGTGAGGTGTGTGCCTCTAGATCACATCCTTCAAAACGAAGCGGGCTGCCCTCCACTTTCTTTGCCCTTCCCATGACTTAGTCTATGAACAAGGTCTCTTTGAGCCAGCTTGAACAATGCAGATGAAGGCAGTACTCACAGAGAAAATGGGCAAGAAGACAGAAGGAATCGGGAGCCCTGGGGCAGACCCTCACCTGACCGTTCACCTGCCTCTGGACTGTCAAATAAGAGAGAAATAGACTTCTAACTTGTTTGAGCCACTCTGCTTTGTATCTTTTTGTTACAGAAGCTTAGCCTACACCCTAATTAATACAGCAAACAAGTAAAATAACTAACAGTTAAAATAAGTGCTCTGAAGGAAACAAACAACTGGATAAGAAAAAAATAAAAGTTTATCAGTGGGGCGAGATGGCTTACTTTAGAAAAGATGCTCAGGCCACTCTTAGGGGGTGACATTCAAGCTGAGACCTAAAGGATGAGAAGAGGCAATATGCAATTTTTTGTTTTCTTTTGGTGAAACATAATGGAATCCTTGAATTTTTCCTCTCTATGTCTCAACCACTTTGTTCTTCTTACTCCTGCCCATGGGTCAGAGTGCAAATATTATACACTGGCATAAAAGCCGTGGGATAGGTCCATTACTGGGGTACCTGATCTCTCTGAAAGTGCCACAGTTGTCACTTTTATGTGAAAAGCCACATACATCAGTTAACCAGCCAGTTACAAACCTTATCGAATGGCTGTCTACCTTAACTTATAGTCACACTAGACTGGGAGATACTTGAAGGCAAGAATGGTCCTACTGTCTCTGTATCCCTAGCACAGTACTTAGCACAGTTAAGAGTTCGATAACTCTTACTGAATGACTAAGTTTACAAAGGACTCACCAAATGTTTGAAAAATTCCCTTTTCTTTGGCAACACAAAAATAGGACCTCAAAGCAACTGTATCTTTTAAGACAGCTCTTCCAAAAATGTGGTCATGGTCCAATGACTAAAATCAGGATTTAGATCATCTGTCTTGTTCTCACAAGGGCTGGACCACTAGAGGTAACTGAAGTATGGCTCTGCCTCAGAATGGTGGATGCATCATGGCTATTGATCTGGTCTATTTTCGTCATATTTGCCCATAGGCTACAGGGCCCTGGACTGCGTTTAGAGGGCTACACATAGCCTCACCCCCATCCCCCGCCCCAGCTTCTACTCCATCAATGGCTCAGAGATGAGGGCAGGGGAGTCTTATCCATGAAATGACTGTTTTAGGGCCTTGAGCTTTGTCACTAACATATTAACATGGTTCTCTTCCCCTCCTTTTATTTAATTCTGTGTGACTCATTGTTTAAAAAATTATGCTAGCTAATAATAAGGATGACAATAGCTGGATTTATTTAACTTTCCTATGTGCTAAGCACTGTGCTAATAGCTATACATACATTAACTCTTTTAAGCTCTTTAACAATCCTGTGAGGAAGACACTATTGTTATCCCCATTTTATAGATGGGAAAACTGAGAATTAGAGAAAGTACATGACGTGAACAAGGCATCAAATTTCTACGGTCATAATCATCTTAGCTTGCCCAAGGCGTTATCCAGGATGTAGGACTTTCAGTGCTAAAACTGGGAGTGTCTTGGACCAACCAAGACAAATTGGTTACCCTATAAATAATTGAAGAAGAATTTGAACGTAGGTAGTTGGACTCTAAAGCCATTGCTCTTGATCATGACGTTATCCTGCTTATTTTTTAAGTATTCATTACTGTTATAGACTGTGTCCCCCCAAATTCATATGTTAACATCCTACCGCTCAAAGTGATGGTAGGAGGAAGTAAAGCTTTGGGGAGATAACTGGGATTAAATGAGGTCATGACAGTGGAGCTCTCAGGAATGGTATCAGTGCCCTTATAAGAGTCACGAGAGAGTTTGCTGCTGTCTGCTCTCTACCATGTGAGGACACAGCAAGAAGCCTGCAACCCAGAAGAGGGCCCTCATCAGACCTGTCATCCTGGTCTTAGACTTCCAGGCTCCAGAACTGTGAGGAATAAATTTCTGTTGTTTATAAGCCTCCCATTTTATGGTATTTTGTTATAGCCAACTGAGCTGATGCAGACAATTACTAAAAACAATGGAAGTTCTCTGTAGTGTATTTAGCAAATGTTAAATGGAAACAGTAATAGCCGGAAGGTCTTTTACATGAAGTCATGTCATTCTGCACTGCAATCTCCATTAGGGTGTTTTTCAAGACACTATTAAAATATGCACTTTAAGAAAGCTGCTTTTTGATTTGGCACCTGAATAAAGTCAGTATCAATACATAGCATTTCTGAGGCTCTACAATATGAACATGAATATGAAAAGATTCACCACTAAACCTCATGATAAATGAAAAAAATTTTCATGGACACTTTCCCCAGCAATGAGTGCTTTGCTGCTAGAATTCCAAAATAATTGATGAGAACTCTGCTGGGAACCCTGAAGGAGCAAGCCCTGCTACTTGCAGAACCTGTCACATTGTGCAAGAAGCTGAGAAAGTAGAACAATGAAATGCAGTCTTATATGATAGGCCATGCAGATTTTGTTTGCATTAAGATTAAACATAAAAAAAAAGATTAAACATAAACAGAATTAAAATAAAAAGGATTATTTCTCTTTGGCTTTATCACACAACAGTCTAAACAATCGCCACCAACATCAAAGGTGTAGGCACCTCTTAGCTGGTTTGAGGGGGAAAAAGATCCACTTTGACTCATCATGTGGTCACTGGAATCCCATCTGCAAAGGACAGTCAATAAGCAGGTCTCATGATACCAAGATAAGACATAGTCTGCTGCCCTCCAAGACTTTACAGTACATTGGCTACAGCTGTGATGAAAGGTAATGACCTGAAGATACAGGAAGGACAATGTGTGTGGGAAGGCAGAGAACAAAGCAGTTCTTTCTGACTTGTAGGACATCAAGGAGCGTCCCAGAGGAGTTGATGTTTAGGTGGATGGATAGGATGGATAGGATGGCAACAGGAGACAGAAGTCCCACCCTCCCCAGGGAGAGAACACAGAATAAGCAAAGCCATGGAAAAGTCTGAGTCTTAAGAAAAAGATCGTCTGGTGTAGTGCATGCCACATATGGGGAACACAATAGAACAAATAAACAAACCAAAAGCCAAAAACAACATACGACTTGGGATTTCAACGATTAATGCATGATTTCCTTTTATTTAGATGGTTGGGATCTGGAAATGTATCAAGTTTGCATTAAGGCCAGTTCAATGGTTTCAGAGCTCTACTCATTTCTATGGTTCTCTCCCAGAATTTATCATCTAAAACCTTAATGTTATGGTCAAGCTGTATGTATGTATGTATGTATGTATATACATATCTTTATTTTCATAAGCTAGAAATTCATGGAAATTGATAGTGATTAGCTCAACCACAGGTATTTAGAAATGAAAATAGACACTTTAAAATTTTAAATCAGATTTACTTCCCGAAAGGCTTGCAGCCTTAAATATTTTACTTAAGAATTGTGTAGTGACATGAATTCCTTCCTATATCTAAGTCCTCCATCATCAACAGAATCTGTATTTTGAATTATTTCTCTAATAGCCTGATGCAAGACAACCCATTTACATTCTCATTCTCCAACTGATATTTTGGTCCATTATTTGCAAAATGGTTGGGTTGGAGCAGGGAACCACCTGTAGTCATGGAATCCAAAAAAACCACAGGCCTCTACAAGGGTCTTCAGCAGGTGGACTAATAATAAGTAAGAGTTGCTGGTAAACCCATGAGTCTGAACTGTGCAAGAAGTGCAGGCATTGCTTTTTAAGGTGCCTAGTGGCACCTTTACTTTTATAAAATTAAAACCCAAGTGCATCCGTGAGCACCACAGAGGTATGTGAATCATAAGCATTCATAAACTGCCATGCCTAAATTGTCTTATCATCAAATAGTATTTATTAAACACCCACATGCTGCATACACGTGGCAGTGTGCAAGGCACTTTAGCAACAGAATGCTGTATATTCAGCCATGAAAATACTTCATAATAAAATGTGAAACTGTTGCTGGAGGTCATAAAGATTACTCTTTCACTTTGAGTATTCTCACTGTAAATTTCAAATAAACAGTGGAATGGGGTAACTTCTCCCATCGGGTGAAATCTTCACTGAAGTGCTTGTTCAATTATCCTTATCAGTAAATGAAAGGCTTATATGCAACTCCAATTCTGCTTCTTGTAGATATGACAAGACATTCTCAGAAGAATTACTCATGTATAGATTCATGTCATTTTGCACTGTGCTTTTCATTCATTCATTCATTCATTCATTCATTCATTCATTTATGGCTGCATTGGGTCTTCATTGCTGCTTGTGGGCTTTCTCTAGTTGCAGTGAGCGGGGGTTACTCTTCACTTTGGTGCACGGGCCTCTCATTGTGGTGGCTTCTCTTGTTGTGGAGCACGGGCTCTAGGCACATGGGCTTCAGTAGTTGTGGCACACAGGCTTAGTAGTTATGGCTCAAGGGCTCTAGGGTGCAGGCTCAGTAGTTGTGGCACATGGGCTTAGTTGCTCCGCAGCATGTGGGATCTTCCCGGACCAGGGCTCAAACCCGTCTCTCCTGCACTGGCAGGCGGATTCTTAACCACTGTGCCACCAGGGAAGCCCTGTGCTTTTTTTTTTAAAGTATGAGACAATAAGAAACACAGTTAAGAAAAAATGTCTACATTTAAATTGTTGAAGAACCATTTTATTTTAGACTGGAGTATGCTACTCATTATTTATTGCTATTGCCTTTTGTAATTACTTCTGAGAATACACAGACTAAAAAAAATTCATAAAATCTGAACAAATAGAACATTTGAAGACAACAGCACCGAAATTACTTTTTATATGTGGAGGCTGAGGACACACAAATTCTGGAAAAATAAAATTTTTAGTCAATCAACTAATGTTTCGTCTACAGAACATTTAAAAAATCTGTTGGGGCTTCCCTGGTGGTGCAGTGGTTGAGAGTCCGTCTGCCGATGCAGGCGACACGGGTTCGCGCCCCGGTCCCGGAAGATCCCACATGCCGCGGAGCAGCTAGGCCCGTGAGCCATGGCCTCTGAACCTGCGTGTCCGGAGCCTGTGCTCCGCAACCGGAGAGGCCACAACAGTGAGAGTCCCGCGTACCGCAAAAAAAGAAAAAGAAAAAAAATCTGTTGGCTTTTATATCATGTAATTGACTTTTAAAAAACCAAACTGTATGAATCAACCTGCTGTTTCCACATCTTTTAGAATGATCCTGAGATGATTTTAAATCTGCATGAGTTGTTATCCCTCATAGATTATTTTTGACTCCTTAGTCACTTTCATTTACAAATGTGCTTATTATATGCCAATTCCATTGTTCAGCTTACCAACAAGTACATTTAACTGCTTTCAATGTGCTCAGCACTTTATTAGGTAATCTGAGTGCTACCAAAGAAGCAAAAGAAGGTGAACATAACAATTTACACCCTTCCAAATTAAGTTCCATGACAGTCTAATTCCTTCCTCTCCTTCTCCAAGATTAAGAAAAAAAAAGTACACTAACAGGAAATCTTTGCTGCTGGCTGATTCCTTAGCTAACATGATGCTAAATCATGCAACTGTGACTGTGCATCTTTTAGGTTACTGTTTTTCTCCTCTAGGGACCTCGTAGACTATGAAAAATACTCATCCCCCAAGATGAATGAGACTGAGACACAGCCCTTTGTCCTTCATTATTTAACATCTCAGGTTCTCAAAGAACGTGGACAACCTACTAATAATATCCTTATTTGTTCATAAGGGAGTCTTTTGGCATTTTAGAGATGGAAAATTAGGGCTTAGAAAAAAATGAAAAGATGTATTATTTATGAAACGCCGTGGCCATGCCTCTGGGATCCCTGTGAATGAACTCCAGGTAAATGGAGCTCTTTGGTGAATAAGTCATTGCACTCCCTTGGATGATGCTCAAGTTATGCCCAACTTATACTTCATTCTGTCTCTAATGAACACTGTTACAGTAAAATTTCAAAGCAATGCATTTCAGATGGTTTGCTATAAATTAATATAGTAGTAGGTTTGTTAATTAAGAATATAATTCCTTACCTTAAAGGAGTTCATAAATTAGGGTTTAACTGCATTATCCTTTCCTTAAGTGTTTTAAGTTGCTTCTTAAATAAGAACCCCCCAAACAGTAAAGTGTAAATCTGTGAGACATATGGGTATTCTGTATCATTAGTTATAAACTGTTAAAATACCTAGTTAGTTATATTAGAAAAAGTATTCTCATGATTGATTTCTTATTATAGTAAAAACAATCTTATTAAATCTAATTAAGAAAAAACTAAATATAGTACTATATCATGTAATTTACTGTAGTTGTTCCAATAAATGAGGAATTATTATATATCTATTATGCATCTTCTGATGCTAAAAGCTAATTTCTGACAAATAAACCAGCATATGAGAATTCACTTTAAACCAATAATAATATTCATTTACAGATATAAATATTCCCATTTTGGATTAAGACTTTAAATATCTCATGAAAGATATTTTTTCCATAATTGAGTATCAGAAGTAGTTTTTCCAACAAGTGAAGAATCTCCTGAAGACACTGCAGTGTCCCCGCCTGAGTTGCCAACTCCTATTGCTATGTCTAAGATATAACGGGACAAGCCCAAGGAGTTAAAAGTAGGTGGGAGCACTGTTATTTCTCAGGTATTCAGGGGCGGATTTGTCTTGGCTTTTCATTAAATGTCTTTCTTCTTCCTCCTGCCCTGCTTATGACCATCTCATTATCTTACCCAAGAGAAGATGAAAGAAAAGGACAAGAGACAGGAAAAGAAAAGAATATTCAGTCCATTCTCCGGTACTTCTTTTTTGGCACTTTCAGAAAAAAAAAACAAAAACAAAAACATAATAGGATGATGGAATATGGTGACTGAAAAAAGGATTTTAGATTATCTGAAGGTTTTATCCACCCAGGCCTTTCTTTCTTTTGTGTTAATATGGGAGAGTTACTCTTATTTCTCTGTTATTAAACAATTGGGATTAACCTGCATACATGTTTGCTAACTAGAATATCAGATTTACAAATCTTGGACTAGTATCCACACTAGGGGTAAAAGAGTATCTGTAGTGAACTGCCAGTTAAACTTAAATGAAAGGGAAGCTTTAAATGCTTTAAGTCAGGGGTCCCCAATCCCTGGACTGGTCCTCACCCTGTTAGGAACCGGGCTGAGCAGCAGGAGGTGAGCAGCAGGCGAGCAAGCAAAGCTTCCTCTGCCGCTCCCGCTCCCCACCGCTCCCCATCGCCCGCATTACAGCCTGAGCCATCCCCACCCCCCCACCCACAGTCTGGAAAAATTGTCCTCCATGAAACCGGTCCCCAGTGCCAAAAAAGTTGGGGACCGCTGCCTTAAGTAACAGAATTAAAACATAATGCAACTGCTGAGTTAACGACAGCACAGCTCTTTATTGTTCTATGACAAACAATGTGAGTTTCGTACTAAACTGACTTGAAAAATTGTTGAATTTCCCCCAAAGCATTCTTCATCCCACTTGGTAGAATGTGGAATCAACTCAATAAAAAGTGTATGAAAGTGCTTTATAATCTACAAAACACTGTACAGATAATTATAATTTGGCTCTGAAGGGTTGGTTTCTTTCAGCCTCTGCAGTTTTAGTTAAGTCACCTACTGTTTTAGCTGTGTCAACATGGGAAAAATTGAGAGCTGAAGTAATTAGGCCTATAATTCAAGCCAAAAAAATGACTGAGAAAAAAGCTATTTGGCAGTCTCTCTCTACATTGATGAAAATCAGTTCCTAATAGTCCAATTCTTTACTTTTTTTTTTTCCCCCAAAGATCTCAAATGAAGGCACGTGAAGTCAATGAAATTCAAGTAATTTTCATTTGGAATCTAATATTCATACATGTATTCTTAATGTTCCCTTCTGAATAAACTGCAATCAATGTGCATAAATCTAGTCACAATACTTTACCACCACCATAGGTGAGTCTGGGGAGTGATACGGTAGTCAGCCAAGAGCCAACTCACAAAGCATTCACAAATATCCCTACAGGGAGACCGCATGATCGGAAGTCACTCCTCCAAAAAGTATTCCTGATAATTAAAGTACTATCTTTTTCTCATTACTCCAAGAGGCAAAGATGGCCAAGTAACTACTTCTATGTTACTTTACTGAATGAACATTTCAGGTGGAAATGTTGCAATAATAAACAGAAACCTCCTTCAAAGCTATGGCAACAATGGCTGCCAGTCCACCTACTTATGCTACCCTTCTACATTGTACAGGTGTTGCTGGGATGTAGTTGCCCAGCCAGGGACTACATTTCCCAGCTCCCTTCCTAGATGGGACCATGTTCTACTTTTTTTTTTTTTTTTTTTTTGGTGTGGGTGGTGGGACCATGTTCTAAATCCTCTGCAGCTATTAACTCACTCAATCCTTGTAATAGCCCCACGAGGTAGGTATTATTCATTATTCCTATTTTACAGATGAGAAAACTGAAGTACAGTGAGGTTAAGAACACACAGCAACAGAAACTGAACTGAAATACCAGATGATGCATCTCCAGACCAATAATAACACACTCTGTGCTCTATACTTACATGACAAATATCAAGGTCCTCTACTTCAATGTATATTTTAATACATCCCACAAATAGGCAAGACCATTCATTCATGGAACAGCAAGTTGTCTCTAATAACTGAAATAAAGAGAAGCTATTTGAAGTCTGCACTGTTCTTCTCACAACCAGGGACAAGAAGTTTTAAATTGGGGGTTGCAGAGATCAACCAGTATAAATAATACCCAATAATTTAAAAATTAAATAAAATTTCCTTCAATAAGATACCATATTATAATCAACTTGAGCTCATTTCTGTTACTTTCCTTTTTATTTTACAGTCAAAAGCCTATTGCATCTTGAAGAATAAATAAATAAAATAAATACTTTGCACCAACACTTATAAGAAAAACATTGCTAAGTCATTGTTCTTTCTCTTCGTTTCTGAACATGTCCATACAATAGGAACTTCCTTCATCTTGGAAGTGTGGGGTTTGGGGGAGGGAAACACAACCCCTTAAGCCCTTCTCTCTGCCTCATTTGCCCTGCCCAAGACAAGAGGCTAAGCCAAGGATCTTCAATCTAGAGCCGACCCTGGGCCTGCCTCTTACGCTCTCTGATACTCCTTTGGAGCTGCACATGGCTCCTCTCCTTCATCCAGTAGGAGGCTCTGCTGGGGACCGGATGGAAAATTCATTTCAGGAGGATGAAGGAGTAAGAAGCCCAATTTATAATCACAGGTCCAGGCTGTGCCCTCCAACCCAAGTTTTCCAGAAATAAGGCAGCTATGTAGGCTCGAATCTGACTGGATTGGTTCAGAACTCAGGGGAAGAAATGCGACTAATCAGCACTCTTAAACTCCCACAGATACCCTAAATTATTTGAGTTATAGCTTCCAAACTAAAAATAATCCACCTGCCATGGCTGACAGTATTCATCTCAGGGCAACATGCCCCTCATCGAAGAAGACTGAAGGTGGCAGCAAACATGGTGCCTGGGCAAGGGAACCTCAGCATCGGAATTCTGACCATGTCACAGAGAAGCATGTGGCCTCTCCAACTTGCGCCCTCCTTTGTTTGGTGCCAGGTTATTGGAGGAGAGCACGTGCTACACATCATCATCATGAGTATGATGGGCCATCCGTCTTCTCTCGGTTTAGAGGCACACCCTAAAATCCTGGGGAATCAGCTTGCTTTTTCTGTTTGTTTTTCATCATGGCCCACAGACTTTTTACCCCTCAATGTTTCTCCTTCTCCCAATAGTAGTTAGTTACAGTACTCATTAGCTGGAAATAGAGCACATTAAACTTGTTAAAGCTGCAAGAATGAGACCACTTCTCATCTCGGTCCCTTTTAAGTTTGTGCCAATCCAGTGGCTTTCTCATCTAAATGTCCTTCTTTTGTGATTGGTACCTACCACTGGCTCTTTCTTCCCTTTGGCCATTAACTTGGTGGCATTTCTTGCAAACCATCACTTTCCAGAATAAAATGAAAGTCACTGATGGTGTTTTTTGCTCAGCTGAAGGATGTTTTAATTCTGGACTCTGAATCCCAGAACTTTTGCCCTTTTTCAGGAGTACTCTTAGGACCAAAAGGATGTTCTCCCTTTCATGGGGAACGCGTGGGTATCAAATGAGATTGACACTACATTTTCAGCAAAAGAGAATGATCTTTTTCTTCCAGCTTTTTTTAAGACTTTAGAAATCAAAGATGAGGGAAAGTCAAGACTAGGAAAATTTACATTTATTTTGTGTCTTTTCCTGTGCCAAATCAGGGCTTCACAATGCAGCCTCCACTTGCCTCTGTTCCCTGCTCCACGTTTACCCTTGCTCTCTGCATCCCAGGCACACTGACTTCCTTTCAGTTCCTTGGACATGCTATACTCTGATGTCCTCTGCCTGGAAAATTTTCCTCCCTCTTCACCTAACAGCCCCTCCTCAGCCTTCAGATTTCTGCTCACTCATCGCTTCCTCCAGGAAGGCTTCCCTGACTTCTCTGACCAGGTTAGTCCTTCTATCACAGACTCTCCAGCTCCATGTGGCTCTGTTTTGAAGTACTGATCACAGTTGTAATTTTACATTTATTTTTGTGATTATTTTATTTTCTCTCTCTCTAACTAGATCATATGCTCCAGGACAGCAGGGATTTTTTTTTTTTTTTTGCGGTAGGCGGCCTCTCACTGCTGTGGCCTCTCCCGTTGCGGAGCACAGGCTCCGGACGCGCAGGCTCAGCGGCCATGGCTCACGGGCCCAGCCGCTCCGCGGCATGTGGGATCTTCCCGGACCGGGGCACGAACCCGTGTCCCCTGCATCGGGCGGACTCTCAACCACTGCGCCACCAGGGAAGCCCTGACAGCAGGGATTATGTACGTTTTTGCTCATGGTAGTTTAAGCCATGTTTTGAATTAATGAACGAGTGGCTTTTTTTAATTCTCAGAAAATCCTGTGCTACAGATATTTTAAACTCAAATTTTTAAAGATAAAGAAGCACTGTTTGGGCTTCCCTGGTGGCGCAGTGGTTGAGAGTCCGCCTGCCGATGCAGGGCACGAACCCGTGTCCCCTGCATCAGCAGGCGGACTCTCAACCACTGCGTCACCAGGGAAGCCCTAAGATCTTATAATATTAAAATTTTCCAATCTGGTGGGCAGAAAAAAGATATTTCACAGTTTGAATTTGCATTTTCCTGGTTTCCAGAAAGGGTATGAATCTTTACAAATGCTTATTGGCTATTTGTCATTTCTTTCTCTGTGCAATGACTCTTCATATCCTTTGTACATTTATTGGGTCATTTGTCTTTTTTATATTACTTTGTTGAAACTCTTAATGTGTTTTGATTGTTGATCTCATCTTTGTATATGTTTCAAAAATCTCCATTCTCACTATTTTCAACTTGAATTATGGTATCTTTGGCTATACAGCAATTCTAGTTTATATGTGGTTAAATCTGTGAATATTTGTCATTATGTCTTTTGGGTTTTGTATATTGTGGGAACAATATTACTGGGGTATACTTTGGGAGTACACTTTGCTCGAGTCCTTTGGAAAGGAAATTTAGCAGTGTTTCTTTTTCATACTGAAAATTCCTTTTTGTGAAACATGTTATTCCCTCTTTCTTCATTTGAATATTTTGCTAGAAAGAAACTGTATACAAAATGCAAATTCATATTTCTGGGATATTTAAGTGACTCTTAGTGACTGAAGAGTAAGTAATTAGTGATACTTTTAATCCTGTAACTGCTGGGGCATATAATGCAAGAAAAATAGGACAGAAATTGGACTGGGAACTGGTAAGCTTCTTGGACTTACAGTTCCACTTTTAATTGATACATTTTAATAACAGAAAGTCTTCCTGAATCTCCTGATACATATATTTCCGACTGTCACTTTTTGTTTCCCATTTTACTTATTTTCATTGATCCAACAAACCTTGCAAACCTTGATCCAGAGTTTACCTTACTGGATGAATCCTGCAGTAACTCCTTCAAACAGAGAAGTTTCTGTGTCTTACAACTGTAAATATGTTGGCTCATGTTCTAGATGTCTGAGTTTTTACCAACCTTAATGCAGCAGGTATTGCCTTGGACACCTTTTCCATTTACAAAATAATGTGCTTTCCAAACATTATGTTAACCTAATCAATAAAACTGATCAGTGCTCAAGCTGTTTTACTTAATTCTTCCTGCAACACTAATTTCATTTTTCTTCTTCTTAATCTTGCATTATAGGAGTTAATTTTAGTGCCTAATGACACAAGTACATTGCTAAAACCCATATGAAAAATTATAACAAAAGTTAAACTCATAAGATCTACGTGCCAAGATAAATTTTGTCATCTGGTGCTTTGTCTCTACCTAAGTACATTTGTTTCTTTCCCATCTGTTTGGAAACTTATTTAAGTAAATTAACATTTCTTTCAGAATTAATCTGGCTTCCATATCAAATGACAAGTATGTTTATTTGAAGAAACTTTGCATACTTTTTTAGTCCCCATCATACGCTCTATGCTATAACTATTATTATTCCCAGTATACAGACAAAGAAACTAAGTCTGAAGAAGTTAAGTAACTTGCTTAAAGTCATACATTTCTCAAGTAGTATAACTGGAATTTGAACTAGTCTTGTCTTTGCACTCCCTATTTTTTCTAGTACATGACACTTCTACCCTTCCATTCATCCATGAAGGTCAGTCTGATGTTGTTTGACTGGGACTCCAGGGTTGGAGCTGTTAATGGTATCTTTTAGGAAAGCATGTATGAGAGGGAGTTCTTAAGGTCCAGCAGCTATGGACCAACAATGGGTCACGTATGAAAGTAGTCCTTTCCTCTCTCTTCCAAAAGTCTTCCCCGTACTTGCTCTTGTTGGCCATAAAGGCCAAAATTTCCTCTCCAATCCACAAAAAGGAGGGTAGAGAAAGAAGCTCTTTGGCTCACCATCTAGAAGGTGCAAGATCCCATCAATAATCCACAGAAGTCAATGGCCCAATGGGGAGGACTACAGGCAACAGAGAAAGGGACCAGCATCTTGCTAGATATTACTAAAACTACCTGTGTGTCTAAGATGAAACCCTATCCTGAACAGAAGTTCATGGAAGGAACAAAGCATTTGCAGTCAGGGAGGCCTACGTTTGAATTCCAGTGACACTACTTACTATTGTGACCTTAGGTGCAACTTTTTAGAGCCTTTACTTATCTATAAAATGGAGTGAATAGACCCACCTCACAGCACTCAGTAAATAGCAGTTACAATTAGGATTATAGTAGCAGAAGTGTAGGCCTGAGCTTCTCTATCTTTCTTCTATGCAGAAATAAATGATGCTGAATACAAAGTACTTGCAACAATGCATGGCCCATAATGGGCACCCAATAGGTATCATCATCATCATCATCATCATCATCATCATCACTATTCCTATTAATAGGGAAGATTACAACTGGCCTTGTCAAGGTCCCTTTCAGCTTCTAGATTTTAGGGAACGGCAGAAAGAGTTATGAGAAAGGGTAAGAGTATAAGATAAAGAAGAGAGAACACAAAATGACAAAAATTTATAACCTGTGAAAAATTCCCCTTTAATTTCTGTTCAAAGAGTCTGATGAATATGTAGGCTAAAACTCTATCATCAGCATAAACTTCTGGCCAATTACTTCACCTCTGCTGTCTGAGAACAACATAGCCATTGTGAGAGAAAAATAGTGACTTGCCTGGGACAATGTTTAGCTGTAAGAGTTACCCTGTCAGAACTTAGTAACTGAACTGGAGCAAAATGAGTAATTCCAAAAATATACCTTTGAAGAGCCAAAAATAGTCCTGACAGCTATAAAACTGAGCAATCAGAAATTATTTGGGGAAAGCAATCAAGGGGCAGAAAAGTACTTAAGGAACTCCCGCTGTACGTGTATTATTAAAAAGAACATTGAGTGCAGATGGTCCTCTGCTTATAAAGGAGTTGCATTTCCCCAAGTCCATCTGGGTCAGTATTTGGAACCTGAAAAACATCCCCATCAAGAAAAAAAAGCCATATATGGTGGGACCAGAGAACTGTTTGACTCACCGTGGAGCTGAGCCGTCCTCTGAAGAGTGCAACAGAGGTAGTGTAATAATGTTGAAAGCTCTAGCTGGGGTTAAGCACATCAGGGTTTGAACCCTTGACCTGCCTCTTATTAGGTAGGTGGAGGCCCAGGAAAGTAACTGCCATGTCTATAATCTTCAGAGTACTGGGGTTTTTTTCCAGCTTTATTGATATATAATTGGTAAAGAAAAATTGCACATAATTAATGTATACAGTTTGGTGAGTTTGGACATATGTATACACTTGTGTTATCAGCACCACAATCCAGGTAATAAATATATCCATCACAACCACAAGTTTCCTGTGCTCTTTTTTTGTTTGCTTTCGTTTTTGTGGTAAGAACACTTAATATGAAACCTACCCTCCTAACAAATTTTTAAGTCCACAATAGCATATTACTATTTTATACAGCAGTCTCTGGAACCTATTCCTCTTACATAATTGTAACTTTATACCCATTGAACAACAACTCCCCATGTCTCCCTTCCCCCATCCCCTGGTAACCATCATTCTATTGTCTACTTCTATACCTCTGACTATTTCAGATGTCTCATATAAGAGGAATCATGCAGTATTTGTCCTTCTGTGACTGAGTTATTTCACTTAGCATAATGTCTTCCAGGTCCATCCACGTGGTCCCAAATGGTAGAATTCTTTGGTCAAATGGACAGGGAAATAGTACCAGTCTCATGGGTCCATATGAGCAGGAACTGAGACTATGTCTGGGAAGTGTTCAGCACAATCAGCACGCAGTAAATGTCAGTGACCACTAGCATTAATATTAGTAACGGAAGTGAAGCCTGATCTCTCTTTCTTCTATGCAGCTCTCACCTGCCACTGAAGTCAGAACTAAAGAAACAGCCATGAATGTGGTAGAAACGTACTCCCCTAACGGGGAGAAAGAGGAGAGGGGCTGGTGGCAGGACTGGTGTGGCTTGGGTCGCATGTAGGCTCGGTAATTTGTACAACCCTTATGTGAGCCCAGCCCATGGTTAAAAATGCAAACAGGACAAAGGCATAAGATGGAAAGAAAATGCTTCCTCCCTTTCTGATACCCCATCATTGCATATTCTTGTGTGCTCCTCAGGAAATTCTTATACACCTCTATTAGCCTAAATCAATCTCTACTCCTTTTCTTATCCCTATACCTGTGTCAAAACCTCTTACTCTTTATTTACACAGAAGGATTATGTTACAAGTGATCTTTCTCCCTGCTTTCTTTTTTCATTAAATAATTCATCTCAGAGCTCTTTCCATATGTGCAATTATAGATCTGCCTCATTCTCTGTAATGATGTAGAGGTATTCCATTGAATGAACGTACTCTAATTTTTTTAACTTGACCCCTATCAGTGGATATTTAATTTTTTTTCTCAGCACTTTATAATAATAATCCTTCAATAAACATCCTTGTACACATAAATTTACATATTTTTGCAAATTTATCCAGAAGGTAAATTTCCAGCAATGGGGCTGCTAAAGTAATAGGTATGTGCATTTTTTTTTCTGTTGGGAAATACTGCCAAATATTTCCTTAAAAAATAATGCACTAATCTGCACACCTACCCACAGCGTAAGAGTTCCTGCTTCCACTCACCCTGGCCAACACTGAGGGCTAGCAAATGCCACAAGCATGCCATTAGCCACATGAAAAGTAAAATCTCATTTTATTTGACTTTTCTTTGATTATGAAGGATATAATCACAGCATTTGTTTTTCATGTTTCTCTGCCATTTGTATTTATTTTTCTTTTTTGGGGGGGGAATGAGGAAAATGTTTATTTAGACATTTTTTTCTCTAGGTAGTGAACATATTACAAATAAAGTTCGCTTTTAAATAATGTGCATTTCTAACACTCAAATTATAGCATGTGTTAACTCTATACAATAATCTTACCATTAATAGTACATATTGATGTGGAATCTAGAAGAATGGCACAGATGACTGGCACGCAAGGCAGAAATAGAGACACAGATGCAGAGAACAAACGCATGGACACCAAGGGGGGAAACTGAAGGGGGGCGGGATGAACTGGGAGACCGGGATCGACATATACACACCAATATGTACAAAACAGACAACTAATGAGAACCTGCTGTACAGCACAGGGAACTCCACCCAACCCCGCTGCACAGCAGAAACCAACACAACACTGCAGAACAACTACACCCCAACCAAAAAAAAAAAAAAAATATATATATATATATAGTACATATTGATTTGGAAATAAAATTGCTGGCACAGATATCATTTAAATAACCTGGAATAGTTATCTGATGCCTGAGGTCGAATAGTAATCTGTGAAAGAGAAGATATTCAATCTGCAAAGCACTAAACGATAAGCTGAGGATCACAAGATTTATATTTTCATTCAGTCCTAAAGTGCGTTTGTCTTGATGATCATGATAAGTAATTCAAACACTTCAGTGTCTATAACAATTCTGTTTGTGTCTCAGAGGTCACTATTTAAACCCTTGATTCTGGATTGAGTAGTATTCAGAGGATTTTTATGAGTTGGCTTATGGTCTTATAAGAACTCCCTTGAATTAAAATTACATACCACCAATAATTACTTTAACAAAATACATAAGCACAAATTGACAACCTCATGATGTGTACATGTTTAAATGGTATGATCCTCAACTCTGAGTCATAAAAAAATTTAAACTATCTGCTTCTGTATGATAGTAATCTTTACATTCTATATTTGACACATAGTATAGTGTAAAGTATATGGAGTCAGACGTTCTGTACTGAAATCCTGTGGTTCTAGTCATCAGCTGTGTGAACTTGGGAAAATTACTTAACTTTTTGGTGCATCCCACCTGTAACAGAGGGATACTAATACATACTTTAAGGGGTTAGTATGAGGATTAAATAAATTTAATGTATGTATAATATTATAATACTGGTTAACATACAATAAGCATTCAAACAAGTATCAGCTATTACTATTTCAATCAATTCAGGGGGTCTGTATGCTGTAAAAATATTCATTTTTATCAATTTTGGCAGAGCTCATACTGGTATTTGACAAAACATATGGTAAACACTTTCCCTTTTTCAACCACTTCTTTGAGGACTAGATACATATAGTGTATGTGTATATTCTCTATAAATATTGTTATTCATAATAACGACAGTAAGAAATATAAAATCAATCAATGGCACATTTTTGTCTACCAAAATACTAAACATATGGGAATTTGAAAATATTCACTTTGACTAAAGATGTCAAGTTCACTCATGTTGTATTTATTTTTCTATGAAATTTCTGTTTATATTCTTTGTCCAGTTCTCCGTTTTTAAAATATTTTCTTCTTTCTCTTTGTCATCTAATTGGCCATTTATAATATCTTTTATTATATTAATTTCAAATGCTTCATTTTTTAATACCAAATGTTTATATGAATTTGAGTTTACTTCTAGAATCTGTATTCATTTCCACTTATCTATTTCTTTTTCAGCTCTAAACAGTTTTGGTTATTAGAGCTCCATCATTTATTTTCATACTTTGATTGGTTATCATTCTCCTCTCCCTGTAATCTTCTGGCTGTTCTTACAGACTTATTTTTCCAGATGGACTTGATTACAATTTTGTCAAATTCCAAAATGGATATCTTGATTTCTAGTTGGTATTTATTTAGAAATTAACTTAGGGGAAAAACAGCATCTTTTAGAGTTTTCCTGTTCAAGAATAAGGTATAAATTTACATAAGTCTTCTTGTATGTCCTTTGGTAGGTTTTTAATGTTAATTTTATAGCAGCCTTTTGCATATTATGTAATATTGTTAATTTTTTCCTATATATTTTTATCATTTGGTTATTATTATAAATAGCATCTCTTCTTCCTTCAAATTTTCTATTACTTATGTCTTTAACAGTTATGTAATGAGTGACCTTACCATATTCTAGTAATATTTGCAGTTTTTTAGTTTGATTCTCTCTGGTTTTCTTGATATACAGTATTTTGCCTCCTCCTTTCTAGCACTGTCTGTTTCTTTCCTTGGTCTAAATGCATTTTCCAAAACAGGAAAATGCTAAGTAATAAGGATAAATGGCACTTGTTCATGATTTTAATGGGAAAATTTTTAATGTACGATTTACTTTTTTTTTAAGCTAATGTTAATAGTCATTCATTCCTATTTTGCTTAAAGTCACTTGTTCCTTTTTTTAAGAATTGAATTTTATCAAGTACATTTTGGCATCTGTTAAAATGATCATATGGTTTTTATCCTTCAAGAAAATTTAACGAAGAAATCAAAATGAATTATAAGAATACTTTGCAAACTTTTATGCAAATAAGTTTGAAAGCCTGGTTGAAATGGATGTTTCTCTAGGAATTATATGCTGGAGATCTTGCATGTTTGAAAATACTCTGTTGGCCTTAGACTTCAACAACAATTTGGCTGGGTATAACATTCTTGGGACAAACTAAAAAATATACCAACCCTGCCAACTCAGAAATTCTAATAT
The DNA here is from genome assembly GCF_002837175.3 of Physeter macrocephalus. Lineage (NCBI taxonomy): Eukaryota > Metazoa > Chordata > Mammalia > Artiodactyla > Physeteridae > Physeter > Physeter macrocephalus. Next base: position 141,334,835 of record NC_041224.1, read on the forward strand.
TTACCCTAGAGAAAAGGTCACATTTGTGCACAAGGAGACACCTAAGGATGTCTAATGCCACTTTATTTTTAAAACTAACAAAATTAAAAACAATCTAAATATCCACAATATAATAAAATACATAAGTTAAAAAGAATACGGAAATTAATAGTGTTAATGAGGATGGATCTAAAATTTTTTGTTAAAAAATAAAGCAAGTTGAAAAATGATGCATACAGAGTGATACTATTTGTATACATTAAAGAAAATACACAAAAATGTTGTATAGTTTTTATAGGTACATACATAAAAGTGTAAAAATGAGGATTGGAATGATACACAAACTAAAGAGTCTAGATGTGTGTCTTGGAACATTTAACTTATCTGTAATCGTGTAACTTTTTAAATGGTAACAATGTAGTCATTCATTATGTCTGATACACACACACATACATATACATACACATACATACACACACACACACTTAGGAAAAAGTAATAAGAATGTTAAAAAAACATTAATAGGAGTTATTTCTGAGTGGTAGCAATAGGGGATTGAGTTTTTTGCTTGTTTATAATTAAATTTTAAACTAATAATTATATTAAATTCTCGAATCACTCTTTCTTCAGAACTTTGCACACTTTGCTCCACTGTCCTTTGCCTTTGATTGTTACCTTGGAGATTTCTGAGATGGCAGCCAGCATACTTTTTGCTGGTTTTTAATGTATTCAATCTTTGCGCATGCTGTTGGCTTTTGGGAGAGGGAGATTCTACGATTGGCTTCACTCCACCATCTTCCCCTGGAAGTAGTTAAGGCTATATATATCAGGGACTTTCCTACCCAAAGTAACTGTAAGTAAGTTTTACTCTTCAACAGTGAAAATATAAAAGGCTATCAATTCAACCTGAGGGGGAAAAAAGGCTCTGAGGTAATATCTATTGAGATAACATGCATGTATGTGTGTGCAAGTGTAAGTAAACATGAAAGCCAAATAGAGAACTGGACATATTTAACTGGGTAAGCTTCAGGGATTTACAAAAGAAGACAAGTTAACAACTGCCTTAGTATCACCAAGAAATTTAAACCAGGATCAACAAAACTCTTTATGGTTCAGTTCTGAAAACAGGAATCAAAATCCCCCATTTCACGCTTTCTCTGTATTTACTGTCATTCCCATTTCATCAAAAATACCAATGTGTTCTCAACATATTTCTAACACAATCACACTTAAGGGTGAATATTATGACCTCAAAAATAGAATTAAAAAAAAATAGAATTTAAAGGCAGAATCCTTCAGAAAGTACTAATAAGAAGCAAGAAATGGTTAATAATACTTCAGTTTCCTGAGAGTTCCAGTAAATGTATTTCTATGAGTAAAGAGAACTGTTAAAAAGATTTTCTTTCGTGGCCCCCAGGATGAACAATAAAGTTTCTTTTTCATTCTGTGTCATGCTGATTGAAATGGACTATATTACTTCATGTGCCAACAACAAAGTAATAAGGCAATGAAAACCTCCCTGAAATCATGTGACAATTTTAGCCTGATATTTTTTAAAAGGCTCTAAAAATACTGTTTTAAGCAATTGATCCACTCTGTCCCCAAGGTCAGACCATGACAATGCTAGGGAGAAATTACTGAAACTGGCAAAATCTGAAGAACAAACATCATAGTAATTCTACTGAGAAACAAACTTAGCATTAGCATAGCTATTAAGTACTCATTAACATAGAACACAATTTTTAAAACAAATATGTAGTATTTTACTTTGTTCTAGACAAAACTAAGATTTTTTTTTCCAACAGAAACTTGACTTCTCAGTTTTATTCATCCTGTCAAGTGACAGCAGAGCTCTATGCTGGGCACAGTCTGATGGTTCATGTAAACTATGTCTCCACCTTTACTTTCAGCTGCCCTTAGAATCAAAGGTGGAGTTAAACTATAAATGCAACACTTTTTTTCTTAAGTACAGAAGCACCGGGCTCCATTCCAGGTCTGTTCAGCCAAGGCAAAGCAGATGATTGTGTCAACTGTCTGGATAATTTAGGCAAAATCAAAACAAGAGCAACAACAACAAAGACAACAATTCCTAACCTTAGAAATCTAGTAAGAAACAGATTACTATATGTAAGTAATCGGGTATGTTTTCAATCACATATGTTTCATTCCCTTTGCCCAGGACCTTTTAGTAGGGAATTCAAAAAAATATCATTACCTTCTCAGGATTATACAGACACACACATAGAGTAACAAGATCAAAAATCTACCCAGACATACATTCCCTTTTACTTTCTTAAGGGCCATTATACTGATTTATACTTGCTGCTGTGCTACTGTCAGAAATCACCTTCTTTGAGTCCTGCTTTAGACTCAGCCCAAATGCCCAAGTTATTGTATATACAAAATCCTGATCATAACTTGCAAACACTTTCTGTAGCAGCCCCACCCAACTCTACACACAGTGTCCTACACCACAGCATGTGTACTCCACTCCAAGCCACATAAGCCTCACACTCTTTCCTCAGGAGTGCCCACCTTTAGTACTGGGTACTGTCTAGGTGCCTCCCCAGAGCAGCACTGACTAGCAACCAGAATCTTGAGTCAGACTGATGCTTCCTCCAGTCCCACGGATGCTCACTGACTGAAGCTATCCAGGATGGTATAGCCTTTTTACCTTATTTTTTTTTTTTTTTTTTTTTTTTTTTTGTGGTACGCGGGCCTCTCACTGTCGTGGCCTCTCCCGTTGCGGAGCACAGGCTCCGGACGCGCAGGCTCCGGACGCG
>NC_041224.1:141337647-141354135 GCF_002837175.3 Physeter macrocephalus
TTGTCAGGCAGACTCTCAACCACTGCGCCACCAGGGAAGCACTACCTCAGTTATTGATAACCCAAAGATAAGTCAGTAAGAATACAGCATTATCTTAGCCATAGTGACTTATTCAAGCATAGACATGTGACCTAAAATTGTTCCAGTCAAAACGAAACTCAATTTCTTTGTTCAATGGTGGAGGCACAAGAGCCCTCCCCATCCCACTGCACCCCACACCCATCCCCGGGATGTTAACATCAAATGCATGTAGCCCCAGGAGCTGCTAGCAGTATCTTGTTGACTACAGAGGAAGACAGATGGAAAGAATTATGGACAAAAAGCATCACAGCCCTGAAGGGAGTGTAAGCCACTGTATTAAATCACCCCTGAAGCCTGTCTACCTCAAGTTTCCAGTTTCATCAGCCAATGGACTTCCTTATTGTTATGACAGTCTCAACTGAATTTGTTATTTGCAACACAAAGGTGCTTGGCTGATACATATTCCTCCTGCTTCCCAACTGTATTAAAGTTTTCGTTGTTGTAACAAATTTTCAAAATAAAAATGACGTAGTCCAGGACCAATATGGCAGCTCCATGGTGTTGGGACCCAGGTTCTTTTGACCTTGTTGCACTGTCATACCTTGAATGTGGTGTCATCTGTGTGGTAAAGGTGACTCACTACCAAGCCTATGTTCCTGGATGAAGGATGAAGAAGGGAAAAAAGAGGAAGGAAAGGGCATACTTTTTTTTTTTTAAGGGCACAATTCAGAGGTCGTGTCACCGGCAAAGTCCATTAACAAGTCCTGGGAAATAAAAATAGAATCTGGGTAATAAAATAAAGACTGACCTTTTTAATTTACTTTTCCTTTGTGCTTCATCTAGTTTTCCTGGCACACAGGAGGCCATGGGCAGAGGCCTTGCCCTCGGCACTTCAGACCAGAGCGTCTGGTGCGACAGCACCTCCGCTTCAGGACTCTGTGCAGAAGCGCGGCGCGGGACACTCAATTCAAGATGGCGGCGGTAGCGGGCCGTGTGCAGAGACGCTGTGCCAGGCACCTGGATCTGGAGCCTGAGCTGCACAGCTGCACCAGCCCAGTAAGAACCCCGCCCCCTTCCCTCCTGCTGACAAGACCCCTATAAAGCAGCCCCGCCCGTGGCCTGCTGGGAGAACGTGGACTCTGGAGCAGAAGCTCCTACCTCTCCATTCTTTGATCAAAGAATGAAGCTTTCCTTTGCTTCTGAACCCACCTGGGTCTTCTTTTATTGTTGCGAGTGACATGGGCAGAAGGGGTCTTGCTGGGAACTGACTCAGGGAGGGTCGGTAACAGTACCAAACACTACTCGCAGTCATATTCTACTGACCAGAAGATGGTCACATAGCCACATTTAGCTATAACAAAGATTGAGATATGTAGTCTTTGTCTGGACAGCCATATGTCCAGCTAACATGTCTTCCACTATGGGGGAAGAAAAGGATGAATACTGGAAGAAAACCAGCAGTTCCGCACCCTGACCTTTACCACAGTTTGTCCCTTATGGGTACAATAATCTGTCTTCTACGATCTACAAAATCACTTCCATTTTGTTCTTTTAAACCTATTTAATATCTACCCCCAATCCAGCAGTCTCAAGTCCATCTGCTGAGGTCTACATGAAAATAATTCCATATTGTGTGTATGCTTGTGTGCATAGCAACTAAAGTTCAAACTCTGGCTAATTTCAATATTCTGTGACTAATTTTAATTTTTGATAGAACAAACTGGAATTAGACTAAATTGTTTTCGCTTGATGACATTTAAGTGTTTCTTTTTTAAGTAGTAGCATAACAAATGTGGGGTTTACTCTCTAAGGCCAGTTAATGAGAGAATGTTTTTTGAACCATTTAGAAATAACTTGATTCATGTTAAATCTTATGGACAATGGTAACCTTAGCCAGAATTCTGAACTTGTTCCAGTACATAAAATCCATGTTTGTATTATCTGTTAGTGTTCATCTACATAGTTTACTGTAAATAACTTCCCAGTGCCTAGGAAACTGCATTCACTTGTAGAGTTTTAAAACAAACATCTCATTAGGGTGTTCCCTGAAAGATAAAGGGCCAAACCATGACACTGTTACTTGGTCTATATGCAGCAAATAGTTTACCTGGACTGAACGATTTAGTTGTATATACATGTAATTGTTGCTGATTAATGTCACAGAAGATGTGTTTGTTTTGGCCATTCCAATGGCCCAGTATGAGCTCTACTCAGGAATGTAATATGTACTTGGGAAACAGAAAAGACCAGAAAGGGGCTTTATAATAAATATAATTGTTAAAGTAATCTACATCAACCCAAAAATCATGTATTAATTGCCAACTATGTCCCAATTACTATGTGAGGGACTGGGGCAGATAAAGAAGAATGAGACAAGACATCCACGCCCCTGTGATGTGTTCAGTCTGGTAATATAGGCAATGCTGTGGATCAATAAAGCACTGATCATATCATTTTTTGTTCTTTAAAACCTTCAGTGTCCCCGGTGCTTACAGGAAAATACCCCTCCTTCTTGGCAAGATACACGGGGCTTTAATAATGTCCTGTCTTTTGTTTACTTGGCACATCCCTGTAACACAATACACCCTAACCTTACAGCAGTTATTGTAGCTGCAGGAACGTTCTATGCTGTTTCACATCTCTGTGCCTTTACATAAACTCCCACCTCAGCCTGGTCTCACTGTTTAACTGCTCATTCTTCAAGATTCAGGTCAGGCTTCACCTCCCTTATAAAGAAAGTTTTCCCCAACCTCGTCAAACAGTATTAGTTACTCCTTCTAATTCCCTCCAAAGAAATCATCCTCTCTGGTTGCATCCATAACATTATTTCTCACTGTTAATTTACTGACCTCTTTCACTCACTAGAATATGGGCTCCAGGGGGGCAGTGATTTTATCCTGTCCATCTTCATATCTTCTGTGCCTAGAATAGTGGCTTGTCCAAGATAAAAATTCAATACAAATTTCTTGAGTGAATGAGTAAAGGATCATATGTCTTAAGGTTGTAAATGAACTCCGTGCAAATTATTGTCATCCGTGAGTAACTCCTTCACATTACAAGGGAGTCACCTGAATTCTCTGAACATTTTCCCCCATGACTGTTTGAAATAACACAAGCTTTTGGCTTCCACGGAGGATTATTTGGAAGATTTACTGTGCATGAAACAATTTGAAATTCTTATGTAGCAAACTCTTTGAAATTCCTCCATGTAACAAACTATTGCTAAACATGAAATAAATCTTCATCACCACTACTCTGCACCATTTTCTGAGCAACTTCTACAAGCACAGAGAATATATGACAGTAATATACTACTATGGGGAAAATCCCCTTGCCTAAGAACCACCTTGGGTTCCCTAATTGAAGTGGACTATTTGTACTGGTAACACAAACTGCTGTGCCATTTAAATATGACCACTGGAAAACATTAAAGTGGGAACCTGTGGATTCTGATTCAGAAAAGTTTGTGCAACATCCAGCAGTCTTCCCTCCTGTGAAGCTGTAGAGAGACCTTTCTTTTCAGCTATTCAAAAGTCCATTGTGCAACGAGTAACCAGAACCTACTATTTAGTAAGAAGAGTAACCCAGGGATGCTTCTCAGCATAGCCAAAATGGTGGCTACCTGCATGGCATGAAAATAGAGATACACCAACATGTCTGAATGCTGCCAACTATCCGCCCATTATTAGAGCCATTTCTTTGCTTTAAGACATTAGGTCTGCCTCTTCCTTATATGGGAGCAGAGGCACTGGAGTCATATTAAAGGTAAAATTCTGCCTTTTCATTACTTTGGCCTAGTGCCATCCCTGTTAGAATATTGAGGAGCAGTGTTTTATAGCGATGAAGATCATGAGACTTAGAAGCACATGTCTCTTAATTCAAATCTAGTTCTTCCACTGATTAGTTGTATGACCTTGGACAAGTTACATCAGGTTCCTGAGCTTCAATTACCTGTAAAATACGGCTAAGAATACTTACTTCTAAAGTTATATAGATTTTATGAGATAAATGTAAGTGCCTAACATAGTATATGGCTCATAATAAATGGACATTTATTATTATTGTTGCTGCTGCTGCTGTTGTTATTGTTGCTACTACAAATAATAATGGCCCAGCTCTGAGGGGGCATTAACCCATCATGGCCATCACATCCAAAATGAAGAGACAATGTATTAAATATTAAGCCAGAAAAAAACAAGATATATTCCCCCTTATAAGGATAGGGTGTCATCTATTATGATCCATGATAAAAACAGGGCATCACAGTAAATCTCTGGAATAAAGCGTTTAGTATCCACTTTCCCAGGAAAAGAGGCCACTAAAAGGCATGACTCTTAAAATGACTCTTCTCCTTCTGTTACAATGGATCATTTATCATTAATTTATCATAGGACAAAATTCATTACAGTTCATATGATATTATAAAAGACCCATTTCAAGATTACTTAACTAAATGCTCACTTGACTGAATGTTCTTTAAAATGGTCACATCCACTGGGTAATTCCTTTTCTTATGCAATGAAGGCAAATTGGATGTTAGCTTTTCAAAATTTATTATTCGTTTCCTGTTACTGCTATAACAAATTACCACTTAGTGGCTTAAACAACATGAATTTATTACCTTACAATTTTGAAGGTCAGAGTCCCCAAATCAAGATATTGGCAGGGAAAGGTTCTTTCTGGAGGCCCTAGGAGAGAATCAGCTTCTTTGCCCTTTCTGCCTTCAGGAGGTGGCTCCCTATTTTCCTCAGCTCATGGCCCCATACTGCATCTTCATAGTTGGTAGTGTGGCATCTTCCAATCTCTCTCTGATTATGACCCTGCTTCCATCGTCACATCTCCTTCCCTGACTCTGATTCTCTTGCCTCTCTCTTATCAGGACCTTTGTGATTACATTGGGCCCACCTAGATAATCTCTCCATTTTAATGCCCTTAACTTAATCACACCTGAAAGTCCCTTTTGCTATATACGGTAACATATTTACAGGTTTCAGTAAACCTGTAAATATGAACTAGATTTTTGTCAAAAATTTAACATATTTACATGGACATCTTTGAAGGAAGGGGGCATTATTCTGTCTTCAACGGTGGTGAAGTTAATAAACTTACAGATAAAGCATTTCAAATACTGAGGACTTAAAAAAGTGATGCAAAATGATAATAGCAAAGGATTCTTAGCGCCCAATAACAGCCAGTGATTTGCCGAGGTCACTTGAAAAACAATTCCCAGACTTTTAAGGCAATTGGTGTGTCTGCATTTTCTAAAAATGTAATAATTCTTTCCAATGAGGTCAAGTGAATTATGACTTGACTGCATAAACAAATGTACTATTGTTCTAAACATATAATCTGCTTTATACAACTTGAGGTATTACCTCATGATCTGAGATGATACAGAAGAATTAAAAATTCTCTCCCAGTGGTGCTCATAGACGAGGCCAAGGACACTCAGTCTGAACAAAAACAAAATGCCTATGGAATGAGAATAAGTTGGTGAGCCACACTCCTCAAATTTCACTCATGATAATAACCATGAAGAAGAAAATTCTGCCTCCTCTTAAGAAGAAAGCTTCAAGAGAACATCACTCCCATTCTAACACTGAGAAAAATTTGGATAATCTACAAAATCATCAATTTTCTCAAGGCCATCAAAGAGCATAGGTTGTAAGTCAATGAACTGAGCTGAACTGCAACAGGGACAAGTCCTCTCCAAGGAGATAAAGGACACACAAACTCTTTTACCTTTGACAGAGCATGGGAAGAAGAGATGGACGCTATAAAAGAATAAATAAGCTAGAGTTTTAGCAAATTTGTGGAGGCTGAATATAGGCTAGTGCGTAAGTTTACAGTAACTAGGAGTCCCAGACACGTAGGGAGTTGACATTCTTCTCCATGGATCCCCACGGAGTGCTCATAAGAAAGACTTGAAAAGGGCAGACCATGAAAGACCACTTGGTGGCACAGATTTGCAGGTGGTGACTGGCTGCCAGGGTGGGGCAGACATGAAATACCAGCCACTTCAAGAGAATCTTCTCTCCCACAAAGCAAATGCCTTACACCACTGGGGAAGAGGATAGGAAAGCTTCCCACTGCCAAGACTCAAGCAAAACTCTATTGCTTCTGGGAGAAAGGTAGAAATAAGAGCCCTCTGCTGCTGGGAGAAGGGCAGGAAAACCTTTGGGGACAAGGATCCTGCACCAAGACAAAGCAGAGGTCTTCTGTCATGGGCAAGGGTTGGGGGTGGCTGAGGGAGAGGGTTCTGTACTTCCCAGGAGCTGCCAGAGATATGAGGCAGAGCGTGATGGCCTAAGGGGGACAGAGACAAGAACACTGAGGAAGCCTTCCTTTATCTCTAAGCACAGAGGACCTGCTTAACACTAAAGCTGCACCAGGAGAATTCCTACCTCCACCACCAAAAGCTTTGCTCCAAGTAATATGCAAATGAAGTCTATTGGTTGGGGGGAGAAGCAAAAGCAAGGAGAGAGACGGAGAGACTCCCTCCATGGAGTAGATGGGAGGGGCCTGCTGCAAGCTGAGAGTGAAGCAGCAAAACTGAGGAAAACCATTTGGCACTATATGACCACAAGTAAGCACAAGGTAACAGCATCCCACAGTGAGAGGAATTTGAAGCCTGTAAGACAAGATTTCTGTGAACCCAAAACTATCCTAAAATAACGTTTAAATAAATAAGTCATCATACATAAATAAATATACAAAACCCTCAGTGTAAAAATGGAGTCTCTATCCCATACAGACAACAAAGCATAGAATACTGGGGCCTCAGATTTCTGAATCTCCAGGTCGAGAGCCCCAAACCACCCACCTGCTTACTACCTCATGTGCTATTTACTATTGTTTCTCTCTCAGGTCACAGGTAGTGCAGCTCAGGAAAGGAAAGTGCTGTTTAGAATGGAAAGCAAAGTATAATGTATCCAGGCAGAAAGAACCAGGAGACAGAAATAAGTGGGTCACATTAATACTCTTACTTCTCGCTCGTGTGGGCCAGTAAATGATGCCGATTTCCCAGGGCAGAAAACACTATGGGCTCTCGACCCCTCTGAATTATATGAGGGGCCAGATCCTGCAAAGAAGTTTTCTTTTTAACTTGAATGATTCAGGCCAGAGTAGATTTGGGTGGCCTGAATTATCTGGATAGTTGCCCTAATTCTTTGCTTTGACTGTGGAGACCTGGCCTTTGAGGGAAATAGGCCATTCGTTCCCTGAGATACACATTCCCTTCCTGGAGGATGAAAGGAAAGGTCTGGAAACTTCCCATCTGTATTGAACTATGAGCTTGTAAAGGGATTCATTCCATGGTACAGTCCTGGAGGGTAGAGGCAAGTCATACGCAGCACAGGGACTCGTACGGAACTGACTCCCCCTCTCCCTTCAATGGGCAGCAGGCGAGCTGCCAGAATCACAGCTCCAGGGGACTCTGATTACAGGTGTCCTCTCTCCAGCTGTTTTTAGCCAAATGAGAACAGGAGGCATCCTGTCCTCGTGATTTCACTTAGATAGACTGCTATTTTCTGCTTGGCCTGGGTGTTTATCCCAGAGTAAATGACATGTTATCTTTATCAGTTTCACCAAGGGGATGGTGGATTGCTGTGTAGATTCTTTTTTTTCAGAGTGAAAGCTGAGAGAATTAAATGTCACCTGTAAGTTCCCAACTCCATTTCTCCTCTTTGTAAAAGTGAACTATCTTAGCAAGATGGTGACATCATTCTGGATAAAGAAAAAAGATTTGTTAATACAACTGAAATTAGTTGCCATTTTAGCAAGTGAGATTTTGGTTTAGGTTACGGTCAGATGCTGGGAGGGCAAAACCTGTGAAGCTTCCCCAGTGATGAAATTTTTGGACAAATCTAGAAGCCTCTTTCTTTGCTGTGGCTGCTTGGATACTGGAAATGGTAACTAAAGGAAACCTTAAATGCTAAATGTATAAATTCTAAATGTATTACTGAGCTCTAAAGGCTTATTTCATCTGAAATTACATATAAACATTATATGTAAAGAGTATGTATTAACAACCAGAATTTGGATTGAGTTTTGTAACAGTCATTGAAGCAAATGCAAACTCAGATGCTCTTACAGCTCAGATTCAGATAGATTTAAATTCAAATGGATTTAAATCGCATTCCCTGATGTAAAATGACATGCAGAAAGTCATATTCCATTCTACTGTAGCCTAGTGCCATGCCTTTTCCTAGCACCGTACAGATAGGGATTCAGGAGGTCTTTGGCTTGGCCCAAAACTGTGTATTTCAAACAAGCTCCCGAGTGACGCTGATGCTGCTAGACCGTGGTCCACATTTTGACTAGGAATGTTCTAGCCCCTCCCTCTAAAAAAGTCACAATTCTGTTTTGAAAGGTTTCAATTAATCAATCCTCTAATTTTTCATGACTTTATTTTTACTAGTAAATAAATGGAACCAAAGAGAAAAAATAGCTCTTTTTTTTTCTTGCAGATTTCATTCAACATTAGTAACTTTACCAGTTTGTTCAAAAACTTCAGTTGTCCATGACGTGCTATATCCAGACACCATTTCCCAGATCGATTTCTTTAGAACACAAGTGAGTTGTGAGATGTTTCCATACTCAAATACACCTGGGAAATGCTGCATAAGATGGAAGAGCACATTAATGGGCCTCAGAAGTTTGCTAAGCACTGTCTAACTCCAAGCGTATTCGATTATGGGATACATTTTTTCATGTGTTGCTCATGAATGTTACTTGGAACAGCGTGGGAAGAACTGAAAATAGTGGGGTTTTCTCTAATATCTAAGTATAGATATTAGATATATTTATACATCTGTATTTTAGATCTATATCACAATCTATCTTCAAATAATGTTATATCTCTTCATGTATAGTGTCATCTATTCAAAGATCCCTTCCACAGGGATGCCTTCCTTAATCACCGCATCTGAAACAGCATCCCCAAGTCCTAGTCTCTATCTCCTGATTCTGGTCATTTTTCTTTCTGATACTTACATACTCTGACACTGTTTACTGTACCATCCCATCCCCACTAGAACGTAAACTCAATAATAGCAAAGACTTTTCTTTCTTCACTGCTCTATCCCCAAATTCTAAAATAGTTTCTGGCACACAGGCTCACAGACTTAAGCAAGGTAGGGGAAGACAGGGAGGTCCCCAGCATGGAGCACCTAAGAACCTAACTGTGTGTGGCCAGGTCTCTCCCTGGACATTCTGACTGGGATTGAACCATGGCTGCCCACCTGCCCCACCACAAGGCCCTGATTTATAGCAAAGGATAAACCTTAGGACCATAAAACAGCTTAGAACTAAACACTGATGCTCAGATTAATCACATCCATAAATGAGTCTCTTCCTAGAAGGCCTACACAGTGTCATAAACCCTGATTATGATAAAACAAAAGTTTGACCTAAAAAACTGTCCAAAAAGTTTCTTCCGTGAAAGCCTTTGTTTTTCATCAGTTAGGTTCCCAAGATGATACATCCAAATTTTTAAAATGAAAGGGGACATTATGAATTCTACCTTATCAGGTACTTCCCAAATGACATCAAAGACCCTGAAAGGAATGACCACAAAACAAAGACAAAGAATGCATAATGTATTTCATCTTGTTGATGAATTCAATCCTATGAGAGGGTTTCATAAAACTGACATCAGAGGGTGTCTTCTATGGATGATATGAATGACAAACAATTATATATGTTTGATTTAATAAAATTATGAATCATAGCCCATAAAATTATATTTCTTTCTCCTCTCATTACCATGCATCTTTTTCCTCAGAGTTGATCTGCGGAGATACCATTTTCATTTTTGAAAAGTCTGACTATAATCCAGTAGATTAAAATTGAACTAACATAAATTGCAGTACATTTTTATATTTTACCTTTCAAAGCTAAATTTTTTAAATGGGATTCTTTATCTCAGATTTGGCTGAGGCTCCAAAAGGCTGAGAACGAAATAGGTAGCTAGTACTCCCATATACCAAAGGAAATGGGAAAACCAGCTTTGTAACTCTTTGCTCGTAACTCATTCAACATGATAAAAGTGATAAAGTTGGAGAAGCTGAGACAGTTAGCAGCTGAAAGGAATATTTCAATGAGGTGTGATTTCAAGTCAAATGAGAGGGTCTTTCTGGAGAACATATCCAAGCTTGGTACATGTTCTAGTGCCCGAAGCACTGTGGGCTGGTGGCCAGTGAGGAGGTACGTGGCTGCAGAGTGTAGCCCTAAGTTTGGGAAGTAGATGCACTCTCCTTCTATGGCCAAAGGAAAGGTGACGTGAGGTTGTCTTGGATCCAGCCCCAGAGGTCAGCCTAGAACTACTAGGAGACTTTGGGAACATGAGGCCTGAGTTGATCCTCAGGATGTGAAAATCCACTAGAGATCCAAAGGAACTGCAGATGAGAGATCTTTAGGGATGGGGGTGATCTACAAAGAATCCACAATACTCCATAAAAGCTTTAAACACTTGCCACACTCAGAGGAAGTCAACAGGCTTTTACATCATTGTCATTCAAGTGAAATCTTTCCTGACCCTTCCTCTCTCCGGCCCCACTTTTACCGTGGAAGGTCACAAGCTGTGCTAGGACCTGGCCGAATTAACAGAAAAACTGACTGGTCCCCTCTTTTCCACTGCAGCCTCCCACACGGAATAGCTCTGATTTGTGATAGGGAAAAGCTTTAACTTTAAAAGAAACTGGGATGAAGTTTACAAGGACGTGACGTTTTGATTGCAATATGTGACTATGTTTTTGCCCCTTGAGGTTGCTGAGGACCTTTTGTTTTCCCAGAGTGACCAGAAAAGTTATGGAATCACTCCAGAGTGCATCCAAAAGAGCAAGGAAGAACCAGTCCCACAAAGCAGATTGGAAAGGGGTAAGGAGTGAATAAAGGTTTTGTTTGAAGCCTATGAGCCCTGCTCCTTCAATATACCCTAAGGCACATTATTAATTGTTCTTCCTTAGACTAAAAGTGTGTTTTCATCTCTATAGGCATGTTGGAATGTCCCAACATTTTACAGCAGGGAGTCAGGTTTGGCAAATACTTTTCTTATTCCGATATCACTGAGCCAAAGCAAAAGGCCATAATTATACAAATTAATGGCTTAGTGGGATATAAGGGTAAACGGGAGCCTAATTAATAAATCTGCTAATTGTCTTTCCTTATTGTGAGCATCAGTATTCGGTACTTAGCTTTAACGTATCCAATGGACAGGAAAGAACAGAGTTTCACAGGCTGCCTGGCAGTTTGGCCAGAGGTTTTCCTATGAAGGTCTCCCTACTTTGGGCCCACCCTACAGAGCAGCTGAAACTAAGGCTGAGGACTGACTCAGTGAAGAGCACACAGCAGAGGCCCCAGCTGCTCCTGATAAAGTAGTAAGAGAGTTTCAGGTTGATTTTCATGGTTTAAAAAAAAATACTAGGGGCTTGCCTGGTGGCGCAGTGGTTGGGAGTCCGCCTGCCAATGCAGGGGACACAGGTTCAAGCCCTGGTCCGGGAAGATCCCACATGCCACAGAGCAACTAAGCCCGTGCACCACAACTACTGAGCCTGCGCTCTAGAGCTCACGAGCCACAACTACTGAGCCCACGTGCCACAACTACTGAAGCCCACGTGCCTAGAGCCCGTGCTCCGCAACAAGAGAAGCCACTGCAATGAGAAGCTTGCACACTGCAACGAAGAGTAGCCCCCACTCGCCGTAACTAAAGAAAGCCCACGCACAGAAACGAAGACCCAACGCAGCCAAAATTTAATTAATTAATTAATTTTTTAAAAAAAACTAAAAGAAATTGGTCTCTGTCCAAGGATTTTAAAAGGAAACCTTCTCAAATAGGGACTTTTTCACTTCCTCCCAAAGATTTTTAAAAAAAATTTCCAGCTGCTTTCACTCATTCTTCAACAAATATTTACTGAGTACCCACTACGTTCCCAGCCCTGTGCTAGCTGCCAGAGAAAAGAAGATTAATATTGGGATATAAATCTCCATGGGTCTCTTTGTAATTCCGCATGTCTTATGATGAGGTATTGACGGCTTGTTGACTACCCTTTCAAGAATGTTTGTGTAGCAAACAGCCTTGGAAGATAGGAAGAGTCTCCCTCCCAAGCAGGGGCAGATTTGTTTCCCATCCAGAACATGAAGTCTCCCTTGGGGGGCAAAAGTGGGACAGGTTTGCTGGCAGTCCCTTAAAAGATTGGAGGATTTCCTAAGCTCAGAGTTCCTGGGCTGTGAAACAAGTCCACCCTGTGTGCAGCATCCACCCGGGCTGCTCTGCATCGCCCCCATGGGGTTTGGGATTTGGGGACACGGAACTGACGCAAACATGAAGCACATGCTGCCTGCTGTGCTGTGAGTAAATATGTCCTCTGTCTCTGACCCAGGAGTCCCCAGTCCTCTGTCAGCTTCCACGAAACTATGGCAGGCTAGCTTGTTAGCTTGCAAGCAGGATAGAATCTCCAACCCCTCACAGTTCTTGACATTCAATTTCTCATATCAAGGAGCTCTAGGTCTCTGGGGGAAGTAAAAACAACAAAAATATTCTAAAATAACATGTACATGGAGTGTTAGACATATGGCTATGGGTACACTGAAAAATCAGCAGGAAGGGACAGTCAGGAAAGGTTTCTGTGGCAGCAAAACGTGGTGTATGCAGAGAAGTAAACGATTCACTGATGCTGAAGCATCAACTGTGAACCTGGGATTGATCCAGACTACAGCTGGAATGGTTGGTACAGGCCAAAAGATAGAGACCCTTGTATCTCTCCACAGGAGCCTAAATTTTGGTTGTACTCAGTGGTCTCCACAGAGAGGCACACAAGGCAATCCACTGCGGCACTAGAAAAATATATTGGAATATACAAACAAATATGTAGGCTTTACTGCAGGCCATGACCGCACCCTGAATTTGTGAGCCCCCCTTCGTACCCACCTCTCCCATGACCCTTGCAATAATCCCTTTGAGGTGGGCAGAGCCTGGCACTATCTCCACCTTACACAAGGAGAAACTGAGGTCAGGTTCCCAAGGGCACACTCGGACTGAACACAGAATAGCACTTGGCACCATTCCTCCCATGTCACATGGCGTGCTGTGCCCTGAGTCTCACATTTTCACCTGGAATACCTTGGGTGGGGGCCAGGCAGGATTCTGTGCCAAGGGCTGGTCCAAGTCTTCCCAAAGTGCCCACCTCTTAGTCAGCCCTGGTGAGGGACCTGGGCAGAGGGGCAGGCTGGTAGGAAGAGAATTTGGGGGATTGCAGGTGGGGGACCAGCCTCTCTTCAGGGACCCGCCTGTTGCCCACACAATCAGTTGACCACAAATGTGGGAATAGAATCCGTTTAGAATTGCTCGAGGGAAATTTGCTGCTTAAAGGGTCTCTGGAGGAATCCTGCAGGTCTGAGAGCACTCAGGGGATGAGTGTAGAATGGACCATCTTCTTGGAGCATCTCTGCTCAGTGTTAGGGTCTAGCCACAGATGCCGGGGGAGGGGGCTGCGTCTTCCTTTCCAATAGGAGCCGGCGCTTAGCCTGGCACTGTGAGTGGATCCTGGGTGTGGGGAGTGACAGGTGGCTGAGACTGGTCTCCAGGTCTGTGGCCCTTCTGTTAAGTGATTCTCTTGTGACACCCTTATTCCTGGGCCACCCGCCAGGTATATCTGTTGTACCTGTGGCATTCCTTGTTATGTCAAATAGGTTATTACGGTCTATTCAACTCTAACAGGACAAATGAACAAAAGAACCATAAATAGGAGACCATTAAAGGTCTTCTGTGACAGGAAAAAATCAGAATTTAACTTTATTAACATCTAATATATGGATTGACACTGCCTCCCTCACTTGATCTGTATTTTTGATGATCCTGTATCACACAGAATATGGGCATTCCCAAGGGAACAGTGCTAAGCTCCTCAATCACTGGTGGGCTATTAGCATGTCGTAACATTACAATCTATGAGTACTCAGTTAAGAATATGTACGGATTACACTACCTTGTTTTATTAAGCTAACTCTTACAATACAGACAATTGGCTTAAAAAGATTCCAGAAACCACAGGCTGACAATAGCAATAATGAAGCAAATACAAACAAATGACCTGAAAATGGGCTGACACATTTAGTCCCTCTCTTCAATCAGCCACATTATAAGCTAAAATCAATGACAATTTAATCAGATCTAGCCACAATAATTCATTTCCTTGTTAATTGAAATATGGATCTATATCCACCATTGGTAAAGATGAACCTCATTATAAGTGTCTGCTAATTCTTGAGATATTAGCTAATGTTGGTGTCAAGTCACCACAATTCGCCAGACTTTTAAAAACTGAGCATCCTAAACATGGAGGTAAACATTACAGTCTTTTCAGTGCTACTTAATATTATATGTGCTTCAACCCAGAAAATCCTGTTGGAAGATGCATTAAAAATATTGCTGTGGGAACTGCCTGGCAGTCCAGTGGTTAGGATTCCAGGCTTTCACTGCTGGTGTCCGAGGTTCTATCCCTGGCTGGGGAGATAAGATCCTGCAACCCGTGCAGCGCAGCCAAAAAAAAACTTTTTAAACATTGCTGCATATTTGAAGAGATGTGTATTAGTACAAATTATACAGTATGGGAGGTTTGCTACACAGCTGGATGAAAATACTGGTGTTTCAACATGTTTCAGCTTATGGTATTTGCTAGTACCCATTTCAAGTAAAAAATACACAAAGAGTTACTTCTGATGATATATATGAAGCAGTGATTCTCAACCCAAAGTTCTCATTAGAATGAACTGGGTGTGTTTTTTAAAAATGCCCATGGCCAGGTCCCTTCCCAGACCAATTAAATCGGAATTACTATAAATACTTCTTTTGTCAGGAAAGAGAAAAGGAAGGAAGGTTGCAGTGATAGCATCTCAATGTGAAACCCATTGCTGAATCATTCACAAGCAGACCATTGCTACAAAGAAGTTAAAGCCAGGATTGCACAAACTGCTACTAGAGGTCATCAGTGTATAGTCAGTTCTGCTATAATATGACATGCATTCTTAAAAATCGCAGCACCACACTACGCAAAATCGCAATAAAAATCACAGGGCTTATGAAGAAGGCAAAATTTTAATAAAACCAGAAGCACAGTTTTACATGTGTTAAATGGCTAAGACATACATAAATATATAATAGATATGGCACTGTCCTTGAAAAAGGCCTGAAGGTTTGTGTTGCAGCTTGTGGATTATTGTGCAGTGGTGAAGGAGGGTTATCTGAAACTGGGTGGAAAGTTATAACACCAGATGTGAATGAGTATGACTCATAACACACAACATGGTAAACTGAGGCAGCTAATAAATGTTTGAGGGTGTGTGTGTGTATGTGCATGTGTCCTGATTCAGCTATTTTCTGCATTCACCCAGATTCACATAGTGTTTCTCGTGGATGAAACCGTGCATAGGCAAACACAAAATTTGTGTTATGCTCAAAGTATTCCCTAAAATATCAATTGCATTGGAACAAACTCACATTTTCAAATAAGCTTTATAGCAGAACTGCCTACTTAAAATTACAAAAACAACAAAATGAAATACAGCATAATCTTTCAGTAATTTGCAATGAGATGAAAAGTGACCAAGAAAATCTTTTACATCAAATCAAGGTTTGCAGGTTATCTCATTGTAAAGAAAATAAAAGATTTATTGAACTTTAAGTTGAGTTATCCATCTTTATTTCACAAAAAAAGACAAGCAAGCTAAATTTGGACCTCTCCTGATATGACAAATGCTTTCTGTAATACGGTACTAAGTAGACACAAAAACTCTCCCTTTAACCACAAGGGAGGAAATAATGGCTTTTCAAAAGAGAATAGCTCTGAAGGGAGCATTTTGAAAATGAATAATTGGAAATGATTCCATTATTGGGTAATTTTTTGCTGAAAATGATATGTGTCATATATAAAAACTCTCAAACCTGCACCCATTAAATTGGAAACTGAATTTTCCAATCCATCTAAAAATCTTCGACATGAGGAGTTTCTGTCAGTAGGTTTTGAAACCTACTGTTAAGTGTATAAAGAGCATCACTTCCAGTTAGTTTGCAGGGAAAGTCATCAGGGAAATGAAGGTTTACTGGCCAAATTCAATTAAAAAAAAAAAAAAACCTTTGCATTGTTGAGGGATGGGATTGAAAAATGGGTACCTAGATATAATAAGTTCAACCAATGATTTACATATTCCTTTTGGAAATACGTGTCTTTGTCAGGTATCTTTTTCAGACTTGACAGCCAATAAAACCAAGCATAGAGCTAAACTAACCTTGAAGACAGACCTTGAGATCATTCAATCAAAAGGTGTTAGGCTTGGGCTTCCCTGGTGGTGCAGTGGTTGAGAGTCCGCCTGCCGATGCAGGGGACACGAGTTTGTGCCCTGGTCCGGGAAGATCCCACATGCCGCGGAGCGGCTGGGCCCGTGAGCCATGGCCGCTGTGCCTGCGCGTCC
>NC_041224.1:141354382-141354926 GCF_002837175.3 Physeter macrocephalus
CGGAGCCTGTGCTCCACAACGGGAGAGGCCACAACAGTGAGAGGCCCGCGTACCGCAAAAAAAAAAAGGTGTTAGGCTTGGATTTTCAAAAAATTCGAAAGCATATTAAATTGCAATCATGTTGCTCAGTATCAAAAGTTTAAAAAATTTTTTTGTATTGTTAATAAAAATAAAATACAATATTATTTTAAAATATGTTTTTTGTCTTTAACTTATTCCTTTTTCTCTATGGCTAACATATCAGTACATGTAGTTTATAAATATTAAAAATACAAATTAATATATATAAATACATGTTCAAAATTTTTATTGATAGACGTCATGATCAAAAAGGTTTGATGGGGCTTCCCTGGTGGCGCAGTGGTTGCGTGTCCGCCTGCCGATGCAGGGGAACCGGGTTCGCGCCCCGGTCTGGGAGGATCCCACGTGCCGCGGAGCGGCTGGGTCCGTGAGCCATGGCCGCTGAGCCTGCGCGTCCGGAGCCTGTGCTCCGCAACGGGAGAGGCCGCAGCAGAGGGAGGCCCGCATACCACACACACACAAA
>NC_041224.1:141355629-141382470 GCF_002837175.3 Physeter macrocephalus
ACACACACAAAAAAAAAAAAAAAAAAAAAAGGTTTGATGACCACTGCTAAAGCTGATGGGGAGATTAAGCAGTTGAGACTGCATTTAACTACAAGTTATCAGAAATCCTACTTCTGGGTTTAATTTCCTTAAGTAAAAGAAGCCTAAGTGTAGAACAGTCCCGGGCTGGGACTCATGAAAGGCCCAGACTCCTTCTGTCTTTCCACAAAGTCTTGTTTAAAATATGGACTCTCCCTCATGCCCCTGGGGGCATGCTGCACCCTGGGATGTGGACACATCATATCCACATCTCAGGCAGGAAGATGAGGGAAAGGTGAAGGGAAAAAGATTAGAACATGCACATTAGCTGAAGGCCTCAACAGATAACCCAGGGCTAGGCACCCAAGGGAAAAAAATCTAGGGAGGTCAACTAAGGCTTTTCCTGTATTATATATATACATCAGGGAAGGCAATAGAGTCAGAGGCTAAAAGTTGGGCATCAACGAAAGCTGCTGTAGAGAAGTGAGCCGAAAGCCTGATTTCTAGCTGACTCTGCATATTGGATTGGCAGTGAGGGGCCCCACTTGTCCTAGAGTGTGGCTAGGGCAGGTGTGCATGGGGTCCTCACTGAGCAGCAGCCCAGTACCTGCTCTACATCTGAAAGCACAAGCTCTGAAGACGTAAAGTCAGCACGTCTCTGGAAAGAGTCATCAGCTCAATGTAGAGAAAGACTACGGAAAGGACTAGCTAAATGAACTTCTCACAAGTCCCATTCCATCTCATTTTTTTTAACCCATTAACTCATTTTTGCGAACAATAGTACATCAGTGCATCTATGGCTTTAGCAAGCCAGATTGGGGGCTACTTCAAAGTAGTCTTTGGGAAAACCCTGATTGGAAATGCTAAAAATTATTCTATGAATGGTGTCATTAGTTTACCATGTAAAGCAAATTCAATGATTTTAGGCTAATGACAGGCAACCCAAACAAAGAAAGAAATAGAGAAAGTCCATGGTTTAGAATGGCAGCCAAGTTCTCTCTGGGATAATTTTATCCTGAAAAGGAACAAATTATCCTGATTTGTCTTCTGTATGATTTTCTCATAGACAGTATTTTTGAAATTTTTGCTCTGTAATAGTTAGAATCAGCTACTTTGTTACAACAGCAGAAATATTGGGCTTCCCTGGTGGCGCAGTGGTTGCGCGTCCGTCTGCCGATGCAGGGGAACCGGGTTCGCGCCCCGGTCTGGGAGGATCCCACGTGCCGCGGAGCGGCTGGGCCCGTGAGCCATGGCCAATGAGCTTGCGCGTCCGGAGCCCGTACTCCACAACGGGAGAGGCCACAACAGAGGGAGGCCCGCATACCAAAAAAAAAAAAAAAAAAAAAAAAAAAAAAACAGCAGAAATAGTAACATTTAAAGCCAAGATTATATATCTCTCACAACAGTGTGTCCAGGCTATTTTATACTGCTCAAGACTCAAAAGTCTTGTGCATTACTCACTTACTCCAAACAGGGCATGCAATAAATTACTCCTGAGATGCAACCACTTAAAGCAAGACAGTTCATATTTACTCTGAAAAATGATTTCTTCTCAGAGAGCTTTCTTCTTTAAGGTCACTGTCACAGGCACTGACGCCCCTCCTAATGTTTATTCTTTACCCTGCTGCACACTGCACTGTGTAAAGCTCCATTCTACAATTTTAAACAGAATTTTCTCTCTTGGATTTTACCTTCTGAGGGTGATACCTCTGGAATAACTAAAGAAGAGTCTTTGGGGTCCCCCAATACAGACTGCAAATCTCCCTCAAGCCCACAGGAGCCCTCCCTGCTGCTTCCTTGGAGATGGCACTGCATTGCTCATTCCCTCTCCCTCTCAAACTTAAATCTCTCTCCTGACTTCAAAATTCCCCTCCTGAACCCTACATACCGCTGCAGTTGCCAGGGTCTCTCTACTTCATTCTCTTCAGACCAAGATTCTTAGATGGTAATCTATACTGTCTTCACCTCTCGACTCCCACTCTCTCCACCAGCTCCTGGTCCATCAACCAATGCCTACTGAGCCGGCAATTCTGCAGAAGGTATCTATGGACACCTAGAATCTCTGTGCCCTCGTGGGAACACAAAGTTGCCCCAAGGTAGCTCTCCTTCCACGTTAAGCTTTCCACCCCTCAGCCTTCCTCCCATCTCATACTGATTTCCCATTCCTCCCTTCCCAGCCCCGATCTTGTGGTCAGCCTGTTCAGTACCCTACCTCCCTTCTTACAGTCTCCCTTTCTTCCTTATTTCCTTAATGCTGATTCCCAGGCGTGGGGGGAACCACAGAGGCCCTTTGTCTATCTGCATCCTTCTCCAGCTGCCCAGGTAATCTGCCCTCCATTTTCTGTGTTGTTTACCAACTCCCACCTTCGTGCCTTTCCTCAGGGTACTACTTCTGCTAGCAGTGCCCCTTGTCCCTGCCACTGTGCAGTCACTTGTGCCACCTGTCCTTCCTTAGACAGAAATATGAAGTACCTCCATGAACTTCCCTGATTAATCCCCACCTCACTTATTTTACCCAACCTCCGCTAATACACAGAAGCACAATTTCTCCCTGATGCTTGATGTAGGATCCTTGTTTCCAATTTCTTTTATGATTATCTTCAATGCTACATGTATAATCTTAGAGACTAAGGGGGGTGCAAATACACACACACACATAAACACGCATGCGAATACAATAGGTACTCAAATGATTAATTAATGCTGATTCAGACATTTTGTAAAGAACAAAATAGCCATTCCCCGGGAAGCTGCTGTCTATCCTCACGCATCTCCAATAGCATCCTGTCCACTTCTCTATTGCTACAGAGCTGACCACATGGTAATGTAGCTCATTGTCTGCCTTCTCCAATCCCTGAGGTACATCTAAGAAATCAGAATGAAATCAGATTTAGCTCTGTATCTCCAGCATCTCACATAGTGCCTGAGACAAAGTAGGGGCTTAATAAATATTTGTTGCACATAGAAATGAGTTTTGAGATGGAGTACTCAAACCAAGTTGTGACCAATATCCAGAAGATCTGGAGGAGGGGGAAGGGAAGTGGTACAAGAATAATACTGTGAAGGATTATGTTATAAAATACTCAGTACTAGTAAGTCTTATTTTGTGTATTTTTTTTTTTTTTTTTTTTTTTTGCGGTACGCGGGCCTCTCACTGTTGTGGCCTCTCCCGTTGCGGAGCACAGGCTCCGGACGCGCAGGCCCAGCGGCCACGGCTCACGGGCCCCGCCGCTCCGCGGCACGTGGGATCCTCCCAAACCGGGGCGCGAACCCGGTTCCCCTGCATCGGCAGGCGGACGCGCAACCACTGCGCCACCAGGGAAGCCCTTGTGTATGTTTTAAAAGCAGATCTCAGCATGATGAACAATATGTGGTGAACTTACTAGAAAACAGGAGGGGGCATCATAAGAAATATTTCTGCTTTGAAGGCAATAGTCAAACATAGAGTTCAAGTCCTAATATATATGCACCCACTTATTCGGGAGATTGTTACTAAGTGCCTGTGTGTGACAAGCACTCAACCAAGATTGGGGGTTACAAGAGTGATAGTCCCTGTCCTCACGGGACCTCTAGCTAATGTCTAGTTAAACAGACATTAACAAACTAGTAGCAAGGAAAATGAAAAAGTAATTACAAATGGTGATAAGAACTATGAAGAAAAAATAAAAGATACCATGAGACTATATGCAAGATGACCGAAACAAGATGAGGGTTCAGGGTGGGGAGAGGTTCCGTTCTTTTGTTTTTTTTTTAAGGCAGGAAAAAAGACGTACTTGGATCAGTTTCTTAAAAAATCATCAAGGTGCCCTATACTCTCCAACTGTCTGTCAAAATAACCATGCATTCCATAGTCCTGACAAAGGGGGTGTCCTGAAGAAGATGATCTTCATGTTTCTTGTTTATAAAGACAGTCATGCTGCCCTCTTAATCAATATGCCACAACGCCCTTAACCACTTCCTTATTAATGGACAATTGTTAATACATTAAAACATCTGTCTACCTATCTACACATTTATTCTTCCTTTGATTTTTCTATAAGGAAATTTCTGAAGAGTGGGAGTACTGGTTTAATAGTATAAGCATTTCCACGCCTCCTGGAACATCCAGCTGGCTGGGATCCCGCAATGCTGATGCTGGAGTGTGTACCTAACTACCCACAACTTTGTCAGCAGGACATTTCAGTGTCTTCTCTAATTTTGCTAGTTGAATAGATAAAAACCAGTGCCTAATTCTCCTCTCTTTACTATGATGTTAAACAGTTTTCAAAAACTGATTTACTGGGTTTTGTTTTCTTTTATGTCATTTTGAACAATTATTTACCTTCTCTAAGCTTAATGTACCTCATATGCCAAAGAGGCATAATAACAATATTCATCTCTGCAGTGCTGCTTAAGAATCAAATGAAATAATGTTCTTAAAATGCTAAACCCAATATCTGGGATATAGCAAACATTCAGCAGATGGTAACTATTGTGTCTGTTTATTCATTATCAATTTAGTTCTTTTAGATTTATAAGCACTTGTATTTTTAGGTAATAAACATAAACCTGGCAAAATGATTGAAAGTATTTTCTCCTAGTCTACCATTTTGTTTATTATCTTGTTGTTGTTGTTGTTGTTGTTGTTGTTGTACGCGGGCCTCTCACTGTTGTGGCCTCTCACGTTGCGGAGCACAGGCTCCGGACGCACAGGCTCAGTGGCCATGGCTCACGGGCCCAGCCGCTCCACAGCATGTGGGATCTTCCCGGACTGGGGCACGAACCCGTGTCCCCTGCATCGGCAGGCAGATTCTCAACCACTGCGCCACCAGGGAAGCCCTGTTTATTATCTTAATTTTGCTTGTTCTTGTTGTATAGAAGTCTTTGTAAAATAAATACATCTTGAAGGAGAGCCCATGGACTTCTACTGACATTTCAGCTTTATTTTCTGGATTCTGTGACACCTATTTTGATGATTTAAGTTTATAGGGGGTGGAGAGTTCACCCCTTACTTCACAAGCATTTCCTAAAACTGCCCAAAATGTGATTTTGAGAAAAGTAAGATGTTGTGTAGTATCAATATTTACCATGCATATGTTTGTATTTGTGGTGACTCTTGAAATCTGTTGTTCGGGAAATACTCCCTTTGCTTGCATTGGCCAGACAACACCTGAAGTAAGATGCGGCAACAGCTCCCTTGCTGAAGTCCTTCCCTTTAACCTGAGGTAGCTGATTTTTTTTTTTTTTCAAAATGCAGTTGTATGAACTACAGCAACAAAAAGTTCTGGCAAGCAACTAGCTGAAGAAACCACTGTACTGCATCTTAATTTTTAATTTTTTATGCACCAACTGAGAAGTCTAGATCCCCAACTTCAAGGCATTATTGGAATTGTCAAAATGGAAGAAGAGGTGAGAGCGACCCCTGGACCGACAAAAGCCTGCGTCACTGCATCCCTGTGTCCAGTGCCTACATCCCACCACCGTCACCACCATGCCCAAGAGAAAGGCTGAAGGGGATACTAAAGAAGATAAAGCCAAGATGAAGGACAAACCACAGAGAAGATCTGCAAGGTTCTCTGCTAAACCTGCTCCAGAGCCCAAGCCTAAAAAGGCCCCTGCAAAGAAGGGAGAGAAGGTACCCAAAGGGAAAAAGAGGAAAGCTGGTGCTGGCAAGGATGGGAATAACCCTGCAGAACATGCAGATGCCAAAACAGAGCAGGCACAGAAAGCTGAAGGTGCTGGAGATGCCGAGTGAAGTGTGTGCATTTTATTTACTTATTTCTTTTTTTGCGGTACGCGGGCCTCTCACTGTTGTGGCCTCTCCCGTTGCGGAGCACAGGCTCAGGACGTGCAGGCTCGGTGGCCATGGCTCACGGGCCTAGCCGCTCCGCGGCATGTGGGATCTTCCCGGACCGGGGCACGAACCCGTGTCCCCTGCATTGGCAGGTGGACTCTCAACCACTGCGCCACCAGGGAAGCCCAAGTGTGTGCATTTTTGATAACTGTGTACTTCCGGTGACTGTACACTTTGAAATACTATTTTTACCAAGTTTTATAAAAATGCAGAATTTTGTTTTACTTTTTTTTTAAGCTATGTTGTTAGCACACAGAACACCTCATTGTTGTTTTCTGGGGAAAGGTCACATGTCATTAATAGGATGTCTCCGAAGCTGGATTGATGTGGGGAAAACAGTCCTTTCCTGTCAAGTTCTGAGAGACTTCCTCTTGGTTCCCAGGAAGGAGGGATTCCTTGATGTTGACACACATTAGCCACCGTGGCACAAACACCTTGTGATGTGGAAAAACTAAAATTAGTTTTTATGTCCTCTTCTCCCTCTCTACCTCAAGCATATACTTGACTCCCTTAAACCCTGAGACCTCTTGGAAACTGACCCCCAAAAATTGGTTACCAGTATGTCAGGCAGTCCGGACTTTCCAGTGTCACCTTTGAGATGGCATCCCTCAAAAGAGTAGTGGTTCCTTTTTTAGATTGTGGATCTTCAGATTGATACTTCTGCCATTTTCATTTCCATTTCCTGAAAGTCAGGGACAGCTTGTGCAAAGTTGTTAAACAACATGCTAAATGTTAAATGTCAACCCTCACTCTAAACTTTCCCTGTTCAGAGCATCACATGAAGACTTCATTGGGTTTTATAGTGGCTTTTTGATTTTGGTTGTCCATTGAAAAAGGGCATTTGAAAGTTGTTGTATACTGTTAATGATTGTCTGCCCATGTCCTGCCTGAAATACCATGATTGTTCATGAAAAGTATCTTTAATAAAGCTGGGCACAGTTTGGCATGGAAAAATAAATTGTCATAATGTATAAAATTCCTGATTTCATTAATGAGACTTGTTCAATAAAAGGTAACAAAATTCTCCCAAATTCCTATGTGCTAAAATCTGAGCATAAACCACGCAATCTTTCCACGAGCACTTTCTTCCCGTCTTCCAGCTTTGATAGGGAAGGGCTCTGGAGAACTACCTACAGCTTAACTCTATGCTTGATAACTGTGTACTTCCCCTGCTCCAGCCACGTGATTTGACTTTGACCCCCCCACTCTCCTCAGTCAAACAAGTGCCAGACTTGAAGTCTGAAGACTCTGTCACTTACTTACTGGTAATATGTGGCAATCACTTAACCCGTCTCAGCTTCAGAGGGCCCAGCAGTAAAATGGAGATAATAATAATAATACTGACCATGCCTGTCTCAAATAGCTGTAGTCAGGAGCAGATGCTAGAATTATGCCTATTTCTTGATGCCAGATTTGACCCCAAGCAAGCCAGCAACAGGAAGCCCCTTAAAAAAATTAAAAGAGGCTTCTGTTTCAAAAAGCCGATGGCACATTAGAAGCTCCATTCTGCTGGTGGCCTGTGCCTATTTCCAGATGTCTGGCCTAAACCCTAATCCTTAGCTGGGTTTCCGAAGCTCTGCAGCTCAAACCTCCTACCTTGGGCTGCCTGCGCTGCTGTTGCTCAGTTTGCCTGCCTTGTTCCTGATCTCTGATCTCAGATTTTGTAGATGTGACACTTTTTCTGCTCTCCCGTCTTAGTTTAGGATTTCTTAATCTCAGCATTACTGACATTCGGGGCTGGCTAATTCTCTGCTATGGAGGACCATCCTGTGTAGTATAGAATGTTTCGCAACATTCCTGGTCTCTACCCACTAGATGCCAAAGTTCCCCCAATCATGTCAATCAAAAATGTCTCCAGGGCTTCCCTGGTGGCGCAGTGGTTGAGAGTCCGCCTGCCGATGCAGGGGACACGAGTTCGTGCCCCGGTCCGGGAAGATCCCACATGCCGCGGAGCGGCTGGGCCCGTGAGCCATGGCCGCTGAGCCTGCGCGTCCGGAGCCTGTGCTCCGCAACAGGAGAGGCCACAGCAGTGAGAGGCCCGCGTAACGCAAAAAAAAAAAAAATAAAGTCTCCAGACACTGCCAAATATTCCCTGGGGAGAAAACTGCTCCCCCATCTCCTGTTGAGAATGTTAGCTAACCCTCTTAAACTTGACCTCTGGCTATCTGATTTACAATCCTTGCTTGCCACCTCTAATACGTTTTAGGCAAACACTGTTCTTGTTCTCCTCCTAGCTTTCCCTACTATCAAAAGCCTGAAGTATCCAGAAAGATGCTCTAACTCAGAGAAAGTTGCTGTAAACTAATAATAAAATAGTTAAAACGTGTTTCCTGATTTTTCAAAGTTTTATCAGCCTGAGGGGGAGCTGTCTCCTATACAGCCCACAGTGTGAGAAGAATACAGACGTGTCACATCTGGGCCTTCTGGTCTCCAGTAGCACCACTGCTCTCAGGCCAGCCAGGGCAGCATTCATCAAAGCACGAGAGCACACAAAGCACAGAAGGCCATGGAACAAAGTTATCATGTGCTCTTAGAGTTACAAAGAATTTTAGAGTTTTCCTGCCTCAGTGCCCCATCTTACCCTCAGTTCTAGAGAAGATAAAACAGGTCTGCAGAGGCTAAATAACAAACCCAACGTCACAAAGCTATTTAGCAACTGAATTCAGACCAAAGCCTATAACATCATCACATGCCACTCTTTCCAGGCATGGTGGAATTGAGCACCCAACAGTTTGTGGTACCCATCCCCAGTGTCCTAGTTCATACATTTCATTATTTAGCACTGGCTTTTCTATTTGTACCTGCATGTTTTGCGCTACTAAACATATCACAGTATACTTACGTTTCTCCACCAGACAGATAAAAAAGAGAAGTTGATGAAAAAGCATTAAAATACAATATCAGGAGATCAGAAAAGTACTAACAAGAAGAGAGGAGAAAGGGGAAGAGGGGAGGAGATAACACACATTTATGAGTACAAACTGAATACTTTTAACTAATTATCTCAGTTGGTTCTCAACATGATCCTATGATGTACATTTGAATATTGGCTCCACCACTAAACAATCAGATGACCTCTGGTAAGTTACTTAAACTCTCTGTGCCTCAGCTTCCTCACCTGTAAAATGGGTATAATAATAGAACCTACCTCTCTATATAGTTGTGGGATTAAAGACACAGTGTATATAAAATGTTCAGCACAGTGCCTGGCACATAGTAAGCATTCATAACTGTTAGTAATTCTTGTCCTGCTTTCTAGCAAGCTGTGTCTTTTTCACCTCCATATTCAGTCTGCCATGTTTCCAATCCCAGTCTGGCCACATAACCATAATTCTGAGCTGCTCATTGGAAGCCCCTGAGTTCCTTCCAGACTTTGCATTGGCTAATGGCTCCTGGGAACAAATGACAAGGAAATCAAAGGTTACAGGGATAATCTCCCTGCTTTATCATGGCCCACACTTGCTCAATAAATGTTTCTAAGCCAGAAATTCAAAATACAGAGATGAATAAAATATAAGGTTCCCCCACAAGCAGCACACAGTTCTTCATGTAGCAAATGTTTATTGAGCTCCTACTCTGTGCTGGGGTCTATGTCAGGCTCTGAGGATGGAAAGGCCCCTGCTTTCACAGTTATTAGATTCTAATGACAATAAACAAATAAGCAAAAAACACAGAATCAGCTAGTGATGAGTGTAAAAAAGAAAATAAAACAGATTTGACTGATAGGGATTAATGGGAGGTGGGGTGTGGTATTTAGAGTGGGTGGTCAGGGAGGGCCCCTCTGAGGAAGTAGTGTTGCAGCTGGTACCTTGTGGGTAAGAAGCATCCAGCCAAGTGAAGGTTAGGGGGCACTAAATGGGTCTACAGCCAATGAGGACATGCACATATGTGGCTCTTATTGCATTTTTCTTCTTTGCCTCACTTGAGTTCATTTTCTCACTGGACTTGCCCTCCTGTTGGCTGCCATAGCAACCTGGGCAGACCATTTTATTTTGCCCACCCAGTTGCTCATCAGCCCACACTCAGCACACTCAATCCTAGCAACTAGTCATGGAAACATTATTGAGAAAACAATAGACTCCATAACTCTTTACATCAGCTCCAAGTACTATTCAGCCGTAACTGAAAATAAATCAGGCAGCCTTGTCCCAAGAGAAATCTTCAGTCATTGCCTATCCTTCACTGGCTTCTCAAACCAGTTTCTACCTTGCTTTCAACAAAAGGCTGCAGTCAGCCAACCCAAGTGACCCAGAATAGCCCTGTCTGATGCCACATGATGTTCTTCTCTACCCCTCTGTACTCAAACTTCCCTGTACTTTCCCTCTGCATACATCTGCATTTGAGACAAGTCCTTTGATTTCAAATATGACATACTCCCAGAAGTTGCAGCGAATGTACAGCTTATTTCCACTCATCTGTGGTATTTAATTTAAGTTCTCCCATACAAGCAAATGAACAGGATACTTCCATGTTTAATGAGCCATGCAGGACCAAAATAAGTTACCACGCTATTTCTCTCCCAGGAAATGAGTTCAGGGGAAGCTTGTTTACTTTTGTTCGCCTCGCACTGGAATGTAGCTTGGCAAATGCAATCTTACATCTTTAACAACAATTCAGAATCATTTCTCCTGACACAGACATTCTTTCTGTGCATCTTTGCCATCATTTCCTGAAGATCTTCAAATATTTGTCCTTGGTTTTTATTCTAAAAGGAAAGCTAAAGAATTAAACATACATGATCAAGTCTATCCGAAGATCTAATCATTCTCTCAATATTGAAGTACTGGATTAAGTATATCATTAGAAGAAAGAGAGAGAGCCTGGCTGTAATACCTAAACAGAAGGCAAGGACTGTGTTCTGACTAGTCTGACTCTCCGTGGAGTGCTGTGCTGATTTCTGGGCTGGACAAAGCCCACCTTAAGAGGATTGTGGAGGTCACTGGATAGGAGCACAGAGGGAAGATGACAGAGGCCTGAAAGAAGAGATTGGCGAGGATGAGCAGGTATTACGTGGCCTGGAGGGAAGGCTGCAGAACATCCATTTACATACCAGCAGCAGAGTGACTGCAAACTGCCTTAAAACCAGATGCCAGTGGTCTAATTATCTCCCAGTTTTGGTCTCAGGCAATGGTTTACTACAGATGCAGCTACAGAAGGCTCCTCATCATAAAACACCTGGCCAGCTGCCTGCTGCTACGCCACAGGCGTAAATGCACTGCCTACTGCAACCAACAGGTGATTTTTCACCCCTATGGCCCAAAGGTAGATGGTTATGAATATCTAATTGTGAGGGAGGGTGAAGTATTATGATTTCAGTATGAAATTCTTGGCTTTAAAGAGACATATAGTCACAAATAAATTTTCTGAACCACTGAACATCTGTAAGCAATAAGGAAGCAAGGTGGCCTATAAAAGGTACAAGGCAGAATCTTATGCCTAATGAAGTAAAGCTGGATAGTAAATGCCTTATCTCTGCCTGCGCCACTTCTGCCAAATATTATATATATATATATTTTTAATTAATTTATTTTATTTTATTTATTTTTGGCTGCGTTGGGTCTTCGTTGCTGTGCGGTAGGCTTTCTCTAGTTGTGGCGAGTGGGGGCTACTCTTCATTGCGGTGTGCGGGCTTCTCATTGCAGTGGCTTCTCTTGTTGCAGAGCACGGGCTCTAGGCAAGCAGGCTTCAGTAGTTGCGGCACGCGGGCTCAGTAGTTGCGGCTCGTGGGCTGTACAGTACAGGCTCAGTAGCTGTGGCGCACAGGCTTAGTTGCTCCGCGGCATGTGGTATCTTCCTGGACCAGGGCTCAAACCCGTATCCCCTGCATTGGCAGGCAGATTCTTAACTACTGCGCCACCAGGGAAGTCCCCAAATATTATATTTTTCAACCTCCCAGGCTTTCACCATGTCTCTTTTTGATCTCATAGCTCCATATTGAAGCAGCTGGATAATGATGAACTTTAGGATATTTGGTTTTTTTTAGGTCTCCAGATGAGCTTCTTATTTCCCATCCTTTCTACTCAAGAGGCTAGCAACTACACAGCAATCCACCATTCATTCACTAATAAACGTTTTAGAGTGCCTTCTACACACACAGAACTGTTTAGGAGGGATTCAAAAATAAACCAGATGTGCTCTCTTAGGGAGCTTGTGATCTGGCAGAAGGAGAATAAAAATATGTATGATGACTATAATACAAGGAAAAACTCTCCATTTGGTAAAAGAGAGGCAATCAGAATGTGATGTGAGTTTGGAAGAGTTTTATGTCTTTGCTATTAAGGTATGCATTGTTTTCAAAAAAGAAAAATCTCTATCAGTGAGATTAGATAATGCTGAGGTAACCCGAAAATCTCAGTGACTTAAAGCAGCACTTTATAGTTATGTAAGATAGAACCATTGGGGAAGACTGGGTGAATGGTACAAGGAACCTCTTGGTACAATTTTGTAACTTCCTATAAATCTAAAGCTACTGCAATATGAACAAAAATAAATGGACAGGTGGGGGAGGGGTACAGAACATCATTTCATTTCTTGCTCATGCTGCTTGTTCAGGCAGGTTGGCTTGCTCTGCAGTCCTCACCCACCAACAGGCTGAAGGAGGCTCTACCTCTGTGCCTCCAGAAAGGAGACAAATAACAGGTGGTGAAACACACCCTGGTTCTTAAAACTTCCACCCTGAAGCGGCACATGGCACTTTTGTTTCATTGGCCAAAGCAAATCACACAGCCATATCTAGCTTCCAGGGGACAAGGATGTTCCCAGAGGAAAACCAAAACTATTTGGCAAATAGCACTAATGACTACTGTCCCCAAGAACACAAACTGTGTCATCAGGCATTGGTTTTTGAAGAGTTTTCCATGTAAGATAACCACAGGTATTTGGGGCATGTGTCTTAAGTACGATTTTCTTATAACAACAGAGTAAATTCTGAAAGGAATTTAACTGGAACACAGTCACCCAAGCTGGTCAGCCACAGAACGAGCAAGTGTGAGGCCTCTCTGCTGCTTCAGCCATGTGCCCGCCCGTAGCACACTACTGTTACAATGCCTTCCTGAAGGCATAAGAGAGAATCTGGATCGATGTGGGTAGTGCTGGCTGGAAAGCAATTCTGGCTACACCGGATCTGAGTCTGAATTTTAAAGTGGTCCAACATCTTCAGTGCCAACATTAAAGATGATTTGTGCTGACTCTTCAGGCGCACACTGTAAGCAAAGGATCAAACAGCAAGCTGCAACGAGACCAACCCAATTCCCTTACCCACGGAGTCTGCTCATAAAGTAAAGGGAACTCAGGGAGTTCTCTGGCCCAGGTAGCAATAAGGCAAACTGCTGAGTGAGGACTGTGAAGCCCAGGGGACAGTGACTGTAGTCGGGTGACAGAGGGAAGCAAGGGCAGCATCATGGGAAAGAACCCAGGACAGGGTGACAGGTGCCTGAGGACAAACCTCAGCTCTGCCTCCTAGAGATCGTGTGCCTCTGAGCAAATCATTTACCCTCTTCCAGTTCTCCTTTTGTCTTTAAAATCAGAGGATTGCACCAGATCACCTCTGAGCACCTTCCTAATTCAGAGCCAGATCACTTGTGTTTGAACAGTAGCTCTGTCCCTAACTAGCAGTATAATCTCAGCAAGTGCTTAACCTCTCTGCGCCTCAATTTTCTGTAAAATGAGGATAGTAATGGACCTAGCTCACAGCATGGTTGTAATGAATAAATGAATTAACATATGTAAGGCCCTTAGAACAGGGCCTGCTAGGTAGTAAGGGCTAAATAATTATTATCTGTTATTATTATTATTTCTATTACTAAGCAAAATGGAAGACACAGAAGCAACTCTGAGAACTCTCAGCTCTGTGTCCTGGACCAATTCACAAAAAAAGATACAAGTATGTTTTAGATCAATTTCCCAATGAGTTTTGGTTTAAAGATAAAAGCTAAAG
This sequence comes from Physeter macrocephalus, assembly GCF_002837175.3. Classification (NCBI taxonomy): domain Eukaryota; kingdom Metazoa; phylum Chordata; class Mammalia; order Artiodactyla; family Physeteridae; genus Physeter; species Physeter macrocephalus. Next base: position 141,369,417 of record NC_041224.1, read on the forward strand.
GTATGGGTTTTAAATCAAAAGAAAAAATGTCAAATTATTACTTTGCTAGCCTCTTGACACCAGAAAAAATCCAATTCTCTTCCCCCTCCACTTGAAAGAAGGGCTACACCACCTCAACCTAACCAACACTCTGCCTTATTCACCCCGACCCCTTAGGGCACAGATGATGCCTCCCTAAGTCGAGGACTTTGGAGGCAACATTTCCCCAGTGTTACCACAGATGATCTCTGTACACCCTGGTAAATCTGACTTAGACTCAAGACCACAGGTTTCTGAGAGTCACAGTACCTGAAGAGCAGAGATGGGAAAAGTATAAGCTGAAATTAGGGTTGTAAGGACCTGAAAACGGTCATTCTATTTATCTACAAATATAAATAATTAAATTTATATTTTTATAAAGATAAAAAGATAGCTTTTATAAAGATATATTTGCTCTTTTATTTATTTATGAATAATTTATAGAAAATTATTTATAATTATCTGCAATAAAGTATAGACAATTTATTTATCTTACTTTTTCTTATTTATCCATGAATTCCAAGAGCCCATAAATGGTCATTGAATCCACTTCCTCACTTTTCCCCTCACTCCTCTTAGAGCACAGGGAGTCAAGAAAGGAACTATGCAGAACAAATGAGGACTGTACTCTAAAAAGATTACACACCAGGAAGTGTCTTTATAATTGAGGTACACAGAGCATGTCTGGAAGAGAATATGACAAAGGGTCTCAGGAGAAGAATTAATGATAAGATGCATCTGGGTAGCTGCCAAACTGAAGCTTGAACAAATATTTTCCAAGTGGCAGAATCCACAATCCTAGAGAAATGGCTCATAACTCAGAGATTTATCTGAAAATGAGACATTTATATCCACATGGATTCATATGGGAGATGTAAGTCTAAGAGAGACAGAAAGAATGAAAAAGAATATAATAAATATTGATTGTCTCATGGTGATTAACATATATTCAAATTAGTAATATAAAAAATTTACTTATAGGAATGCATCAAATAATAGTGAAAAGGTTAATGACATGATTTATACATTAGTTTTAGAGAACACGCATAGTGGTAAATAATATGGTAACTTCCATTTATTCAGAGCACAGGCAAAAAGAAAGGTCACGTAGACATGTTTATCCCCAAAGCAAATGCTAACTCTGAAACATTGCAAGATTCCTCTAAACAATGTTTCAGAAGTTTCCTTTGGTTTAAAAATCATTTCATTAAGAAGAACCATGTTGGAGGACAAACAACACCGAATTTCAAGACATTATAAAACTACAATAATCAAGAGAGTGTAGTATTGGCTTAAAGATAGACAGATCAGTAGAATATAATAGAGTCCAGAAGTAGATTCCACACACATATGAACAGCTTATTTTCAATAAAGGCAATTCAGTGGAGAAAGGAGAGTCTTTCAACAAATGGTGCCAGAAAAGTTGGATATCCAAATGCAAAAAGGGGGAGGACTTCCATCTATACTTTACACCGTATACAAAAACTAACTCAAAATCGATCACAAACCTGAAATTATAAAACTCCAGAAGAAAACGTAGTTCCGAGAAAACTTTGGCACCTGGGGTTAAGCAGAGATTTCTAGATACAACATCAAAATCCATAAAAGACAGTAATCCATGAAAGAGCAAATTGATAGAGTTGATAAAAAAAAATATTTCTGCTCTTCAAAAAGACTGTTAAGAGAATGAAAAGAAAGCCACAGCTGAGAGAACCAAATCATATCTGATAAAGGAACTGTGTGCAGAATATATAAAGTACATTCAAAACTCAATAATAAGGAAAAAATCTAATAATAACTTGAGCAAAGGTTTGAATATTTCACCAAAGAAGATGTAAGGGTGGCAAATCAGCACAGAAAAGATGCTCAACATCATGAGTCATTTGGAAAATTCAAGTTAAAAGCACAATGAAATACCACTATATACCTGTTAGTATATGGGCGGTGGGAATGCAAAATAGTACAGTCACATTGGAAAAACAGTTCGTCAGTTTATCACAAACTTAAAACTGTACCTACCTTATGATTCAGCCAGTCTACTCTCAGGTGTTTACCCAAGAGAAATGAAAGCTTACATCCATACAAAGACTTGTTCATAATGTTCACAGCAGCTTTGCTTGTAGAAGCCAAAAATTAGAAACAATCCAAATGGCTATCAAAAAGTAAATGGATAAACAAATTGTGCATCCACACATAGACTCAGCAATAGAAAGGAGTGAAATATTTATACACACAGTATGAATGAATTTTATAATTACCCTGAGTGAAAGAAGCTAGACCCAAAAAAAGTACATTCTGTAAAACTGCATTTAAATAAAGTTCTAGGAAATACAAAATTGTATAGTAACAGAAAAAGCAGGTGTGGGAGTGGAAGGGATAGATTACAAAGGGGCCCTGGGAAACTTTTTGGGTGTGGGAATGTTCATTACTTCGATTGTGGTGATGGTTACACAGGTTTATGCATATGTCAAACTCATTATACCTTTAAATATGTAGAGTTTATTATATTTCAATTATACCAAACTTTTTTAAAAAGAAAAAATATGTTATTCTTTTATTTAACATTTGTTGAGCATCTACTCTGTACCAGGCACCATTATAGGTATAGGATACAACAGTGAATAAACCACAGTTGACCCTTGAGCAACACAGGTTTGAACTGCCCGAGTCTGCTTCTAGGTGGATTTTTTTCAATAGTAAATACTACAGTACTACTTGGATCCGAGATTGGTTGAATTCACTGCTAAGGAACCATGGATATGGAGTAATCTGGGATTCAGAGGAACCCATATAAATTATCCACAGCTATTCGACTGCCGAGAGGGTTGGCTCCCCTAACCCCCCAATTTGTTCAATGGTCAACTGTAGACAAAAATCCCTTCTGTGATCCCCTCTAAAAATATTATCTCTGTTTTTATAAATAAAATGATTTGTTTAAGGCCAGGAAAAAGTTTAGAAACTGGTAGAGTGAGGAGCAGGTCCTCCCCTAACCTTTGCAGAGCCTGGGACAAGAGTGCAAATAGAGGCTCACAGTACAGATTTAACATACAAAAACAATAAATCAAGCTGTGCTCCTTCCTAGCCCACATTCTCTCTCAGCCCCAAGAGCTAGAGGCTAAGGAGCTACCCTTCCTGGGCCCCGGGCAAGCCTGAAGGAGGCCATGAAAATGCAGCAGCTAGGTAGAAGCCAGGCCCCTCTCAACCTGATCAGACTCACAGGATCAAGCTCCTCCCTGAGGCCTCACTTTCCAGACTCAGGATTTCCAGGTGCCTCCCAAAGCTAAACTGTCTGAGCAAAGCACAGCACAGGAATGAAGTTACCTGGAAAACCTGGTGGGCCTGAGGCAGGAGATAGCTAGGTCCCATGCTGAGCAGCTGCAAGCAGTCTCCTATTAATGACAGGAGCAGAGCTCTGCTTGAACAAAAGATAAGACAACCACATTTTTCTCATTCTTGTGGTCAAGGAGACCTCCCAGACCACACATGCACAGAAAAGATCCTCAGGGGTCAGAGAAGGGAGAGGGTGCCAGCCTGTAATATGTCCTGCCAACCTCCCGGAAATGCTCGCACTGGAATCCATCTTGGCTAAAAGATGTGCGCCCATATCGGGAAGGGCCCTGAGTCAGACCAAATATGGGCACAGGCAAGATGACTGGCCAGAGGGTACCCGGTGCCCCCATATAAGTGATTTAAGCCACCCCTTTGGGGCACAACTCACTCTGAGTCTGTCCATGTGTTCTTCCACATGTACTTTGTTTCTAATAAATGCTTTACTGCTTCACAAACTCTTTGCTGAATTCTTTCTCCAAACAAGACAAGGACCCAGGTCCTGCTTCCAGCCACCGCAGACTTGTGGCCCCCCGAGATCAGGCCTAGGCACCCTCTGGTGTCCAGGACAGAGGCTATAATTTTCTCCTTCCCCCTCTTGGACTCCTGCTTTCTCACCTCTGCAACCTTGCCTGAGCACAAGGCTCAAGCAGTCATCTCATTCGCTCAGTTGGTTTCTGAACTTGGAAAACAATTTTTAGAAAATGGAAAAAAGAATGTTTTAAGATTTTAAATCTTTGTGTCTCAGTATTTGTAATACACAGAGCCCTCTAAAGAGAAAGATCCAGATAAGGGTTCCCTCTGGCCTGGGCTTAAGGGTGGCAGTGATCAGAAATAGAATCCAGGTTTCCAGGAGACCACATGGATTTCAAAAGTCCTGTATGCAAATCATATAAAAGATAAATGGGAAGCATTCAGTAACAGGGAGCTCAAAAACTTAGGGCTTTAAAACAATACAAATGATTATACAGTTTCTAAATACAAGGTGAAGCAGAGAAATAGGCATTCCTTTAAACAAGTATTGCCCACATATCCTGGATTTCATAACTTCATCAAAATTAAAATCTGAATCAACATTGAAATAATTGCAGAAATAGTCTCTAATCCCATGAACCAACTCAAAGGAAGACAAATGATAATTTGAATATTTTCTACACTTGAACGGTGATGAATTTAATCCTTCCTCCAACATATTTTTGGTGAGTTCAAGAAACCATAAACAAGCTCTGTGTGAGTTACTAAGTGTGCGAGACACTGCCCTGGTCCTCAAGAGTCCAGGAAGCAAGATATAAGGTCACATATGACAAATATCATAGAAGTGGGACAGCCAAGAGTAATGGGAATAAAGCAGATAGACTGTGCATGAGAGATTACTTTTGCTAGCATGATAATGGAAAACACACTGAAAGGGAAGGCATGAAAGCTAAGTTCAAAGGCTGAAATTTAGCCCCATCCTTTGCAGGACGCATATACAACTAAACAATAGACGTCTTCCAGTGGCTGCTTGAACTACTCCTACATATCAGTAATTTACTTTTATTGTATCTCAGAAGTTTTCTTTTTATAATTGGCTCAAAATGTCCTTGTAACTTCCAACCAGTGACCTTGCTTCTGCCCCCTGCACCACCTAGAATCACTCTTCCATATGAAAATTATTTAATTGTGTTAAGACTGGCTCATGTCCTAATGCTTTCTTCCAGACTTAATAATTGTTATAATGATGATGATAAAATTAATGATAGAACTGTATTAGTTTCCTATTAATGCAGTCACAAATTAGCACATGCTTAAAACAATACAAATTTATTATGACATGGGTCTCACTGGGCTAAAATCAAGATGTCATGAGGGTTGTGTTCCTTCTGGAGGCTCTAGGGGAGAATCATTTCCTCGCCTCAATTCCTTCATCCCATCACTCTAACCTGTGCTTCTGTAATCACATCTTCTTGGCCTCTGACTCTTCCACCTACCTCTTATAAAGATCCTTTTGATTATACGAGGCCACCTGAATAATACAGGATAATCTCCCCCTCTCAAAGTCCTTATTAATCACATCTGCAAAGTCCCTTTTGCCATGTAGGGTAACATTCACAGTTTGCTTGGATTAGGACATGGACATCTTTGGGGGATGGGTGGAATTATTCTACCTACCACATCAGTTAACATTTTTTTTAGCGTTCACTGCATTCACTATGCACCAAGCATGCTGCCAAGTACCTTACATGCATCATCCCATTTAATCATGCCAACAATCCTATAAGGTGAGTCCTCTTGTTGTCCCCAGTGTATGGATGAGGACTCTGAGGCTTAGAGACATTAAGAAACTTCCCAGGAAGAAACACACCTAAGTTTGTCAGTTCTTAGAATGCTTCTTCATAAACCATGGTCTCTAGAGGTTTTACTCTCTTGTTCTCATCTATGGATGTGCTACAATCTGTCGCTATTAGGAAAAACTGATGAAAACAGAAGAAATGACATCCCAGACAGAGAAAATTGTATGAATAAAGGGGTGGAAGTAGGAAAGTTAAATTCCTCATTGAGGAAAGGCAAGGAGTCCAGGATATCCAGAGCAAAAGGGGTGATAAAATTGGAAAGGGGGGTGGAAGCAGGATTGGAAGAGGATAGGATTTGGACTTAGGTAAAAGTGGGCCACAGAGACAAGAAACCAGGGATGACACAATCATAGGAGAACTTAAGGCAAATTAATCCAAAAAGTGCTAAATGGGAAAGAGGGAAGCAAAGAGTGAAGAAGTATAGAAAGGTACAGAATGTACAGAAGGAGGAAAGCTGTCAAATTCTTCTGAAAAACCATAAGAAATACTTGAAAAAATAGAGACATACCCATTTCAATCAAAAATTTTCACTGACTTTTTTTTTGTATAGGTGGTCCCTGATTTAGGACGGTTCAACTTAAGATTTTTCAACCTTACAATGACGCAAAAGCGATACACATTCAGTAGAAACCATACTCCAAATTTTGAATTTTGATCTTTTCCTTCGGCTAGTGATGGGCAGTTCAATCCTCTCTCGTGATGTTGGGCAGGGCAGTGAGCCACAGCTCCCAGTAAGCAAGGTGATCACAACGGGAAACAACTGATATTCTTACAACCATTCTGAATCCATACACAGAAAAAATTACGTGTAGTATTTTGGCCATTACAGACATGTATGACTGAGGATTTTGAGATCACTGAAATACAGCTGTGCTTCTGACCTAGAAAGTCTTCTATTAATCTGTCTCTGCTTGTCTCAAATGTTGCCATTTCCCTCTACAATGGTCCAGTTTTGTTTATTTAGCCCTTTCCACCGACTTTGTAGTGTAGTATATATTACTAAAGTTTAATAAGGAAAGAGCATCCAACAAAAATAAAAAGAAGTGTTCTCTCTCTCTCCCTCTTTTTATTTTACTGGCAAAATCTTCCAGATTTCTCATCAAAATTCCTCATTATGAATCAAAAAGAAAGACTGAGAATGATTGATTAGAATTAGATTATCAAGGGAATTCACTTGAATAGATAATATTCAGGGGTGTTTTTGTTTTTTTGCTTTCTACCATTTTTTTCACTTTCCTAACAAATATATGCAGATGTAACTAGTTTCACACTAGAAATCAACATTCTGGAGCTTCCCTGGTGGCGCAGTGGTTGAGAGTCCGCCTGCCGATGCAGGGGACACGGGTTCGTGCCCCGGTCTGGGAGGATCCCGCGTGCCGCGGAGCGGCTGGGCCCGTGAGCCATGGCCGCTGAGCCTGCGCGTCCGGAGCCTGTGCTCCGCAGCGAGAGAGGCCCACGTACCGCAAAAAAAAAAAAAAAAAAAAAAAAAAAGAAATCAACATTCTATGTATCTATTACTACAAAAATACTTTCATTACAGGAACCATATTCTTCCTCTAAGAATGTTTAAGACACACATTAATTTGTCTTTAGCTCCAGCTCATAAAATACATTATGATTTCCTTTTATTCTTACTATAATTATTGCTCTTTCAAAGTAATGCCTGCTTACTTTTTGTAACCTGTCAAACAACCCAGAGAACTATAGAGTTGATAATCTTCCTCCCTCCACCCAAATCCAACTCTCCTAAGGAACACAGATTAACTGGCTATTATCCTTTGGCACCTTCTAAAACATTTGTTTTACTTTGGCCTTACAGGCTTAAAAAAAGCACAAGTTCAGACCATTAGCAAAATGTATTATGGTTTTGCAAAGTATCAATCTACACACTTATAAGAAAATCAGTGGAAATATATCCAAAGTGACTCAACCTTTACTAATTCCAATTCTGACACTGGAAATTTTTTCCATAAATTAATGCTAAAAATTCAACAAATTCAGTTTGACTCAGGAAAAACTCAGCTTTGTTTTCTCTCTAATACATACAATTCATTTTAGGCAATGAATCTCCTTTGTAGAATTCTCATTCATCCAAAGAATAATTGAGAATCTGTTTTTGGTGTTAAACATACAAAAAAAATTTTTTTAATTTTTTTTTTTCCTGTCTTGTAAGCTTAACCTGTCCTCTCTGTTCTAAAATTATCTGAATTCTTAGTATTCTATACTTAATCTTTCTTTCCATCTTTTTTTTTTTTACCCTCTCAAACTGTTCAAAGTAGTTATCCAGAATCATTTCCAAACTCTTCCAGCTTTAGCGTTTGGAACCCACTGCCTGCTTTGTACTTCATTTGATATGGTTCTGTTTCTTCTGACTCTACTCCACTCCAGGACGGATCCATCCTCATCACTGGGAGGAGACTTGGACTTGGCTGACCTTTATTGACAGCAATCTTGGATGCTGCTGAGCTCACCTGACCACTGTCTCCACTTCCCCATCATTAAAATAATAACTGCATTTATTGACTTCAGAAAGTTGTTGTGAGGCTTACATAAAAGAGTCCAGTAGATCTGTAAAATGAAAACCATTCTCTCCCCTCCACCTAATTTTACTTAGTGGTTAAGAACACAGACTTCCTCAGCCTAACTAGCTCTTTTTCCAGCTTTGTGATCTTGTGCATACCTTATCCTCTCTGTGCCTCAATTTCCTCATCTGCAAATTGAAGATCAAAAAGCACCATGTAGGGCTTCCCTGGTGGCGCAGTGGTTGAGAGTCCTCCTGCCAATGCAGGGGACACGGGTTCGTGCCCCGATCTGGGAAGATCCCACATGCCGTGGAGCGGCTGGGCCCATGAGCCATGGCTGCTGAGCCTGTGCATCTGGAGCCTGTGCTCCACAACAGGAGAGGCGCTGCTGAGCCTGTGCGTCTGGAGCCTGTGCTCCACAACAGGAGAGGCCACAACAGTGAGAAGCCCGAGTACCACCAAAAAAAAAAAAAAAAAACACCATGTATAGTTGTAAGGGCTAAATGTGATAATACTTGGATCCAGCAATCCCACTTCTGGGTTCATACGCAAAGAAAATAAAATTACTATCTCAAAGAAATATCTGTGCTCCCATGTTCACTGCAGCATTATTCACAGCAGCCAAGATATGGAAACAACCTAAGGGTCCTCTGAGATAAATTGATATAGAAAATGTGACAGATATATACAATGGAATATCATTCAGCCTTAAAAAAAGAAGGAAATCCTGCCATTTGTGACAACATGAATGAACTCGGGGAACATTATGTTAAGTGAAATAAACCAGACACAGAAAGACAAATACTGCATGATCTCGCTTATATGTAGAATCTAAAAAAGTCAAACTCACAGAAATAGAGAGTAGAAAAGTGGTTACCAGGGGCTAGGGGGTGTGGGAAATAGGGAGAGGTTCAAAGTAAAGGGTACAAAGTAATAAAAAAGAAAAGAAAAAATGTGATACTATTTGTACAATTAAATATTAGTACAATTAATTTTTGTAATATTAGTACAGTTAAATTTATATCACTTCAGTCTTTCACTCTTATAATAAATCCAAAACTGAAATATTCTTCATGTCCAACCTTCAAAACACTCACCATTTTTCCTCTGTAAGTCCTCTTCCATGGACTTGTTCTCTAGGGTAAAATTAATATTTCCTCAAGATTAAAAAAATTTTTCAATGAGTAAGTAGCCAATCTTGCAGCCACTAGATGCTAACCTCTTTTATTAGAAGCATCTGATGATAAACCACATGGAACCTTCACTAAGTCCTTAGCATAAATATTTGTTTCATATCATTCATAAATATAATTTGCACAAGCAATGACTATATGGAGAGATCCACTGAACTAGCATTGAGGCCATTTAAGTACCATATTGAGCCTTCTTTAGATGGTGTCTTTGATCCACCTCTTCCCATATGTGACCTTAAGCAAGTCAGTAATTACCCTTTTGGGGGCTTGTTTCCTCATCTATCAAAAAAGTCTGGATAATAATACATACTTCATAGAGAAAATGAGAAGATTAAATGGTTGAAATGCTAAATTTCAATTCTGTGTAGAATTTGATAAGTTAAGGATATGAGATATATCATTAAAAATAATAGCTAAAAAGACAACAGAAGAATAGCCAAAGCAATCTTGAGAAAGAAAAATGGAGCTGGAGGAATCAGGCTCCTTCACTTCAGACTATACTACAAAGCTACAGTCATCAAAAAAGTATGGTACTGGAACAAAAACAGAAATATAGATCAATGGAACAGGATAGAAAGCCCAGAGATAAACCCATGCACATATGGTCACCTTATCTTTGATAAAGGAGGCAAGAATATACAATGGAAAAAAGACAGCCTCTTCAATAAGTGGTGCTGGGAAAACTGGACAGCTATAAGTAAAAGAATGAAATTAGAACACTTCCTAACATCATACACAAAAATAAACTCATAATGGATTAGAGACCTAAATGTAAGGCTAGACACTATAAAACTCTTCGAGGAAAACACAGGAAGAACACTCTTTGACATAAACCACAGCAAGATCCTTTTTGACCCACCCTTTTTGTTTTGAAATAAAAATAAAAATAAACAAATGGGACCTAATGAAGTTTAAAAGCTTCTGCACGGCAAAGGAAACCATAAACAAGACAAAAACACAACCCTCAGAATGGGAGAAAATATTTGCAAATGAAGCAACTGACAAAGGATTAATCTCCAAAATATACAAACAGCTCATGCAGGTCAATATCAAAAAAAACAAAAACAATCAAAAAATGGGCAGAAAACATAAATAGACATTTCTCCAAAGATGTACAAATGGCCAACAAGCACATGAAAAGATGCTCAACATCACTAATTATTACAGAAATGCAAATTAAAACTACAATGAGGTATCACCTCACACCAGTCAGAATAGGCATCATCAAAAAATCTACAAACAATAAATACTGAAGAGGGTATAGAGAAAAGGGAACCCTCCTACACTGTTGGTGGGAATGCAAACTGGTACAGCCACTATGGAAAAGAGTATGGAGGTTCCTTAAAAAACTGAAAATAGAGCTATCATATGATCCAGCAATCCCATTCCTGGGCACATATCTGGAGAAAACCATAATTGGAAAAGATACATGCACCTCAATGTTCATTGCAGCACTATTCACAATAGCCAAGACATGGAAGCAATCTAAATGTCCATCAACAGAGGAATGGATGAAGAAGGTATTGTACATATATACAATGGAAAATTACTCAGCCATAAAAAAGAAAAAAATAATACCATTTGCAGCAACATGGATGGAACTAGAGATTCTCATACCCAGTGAAATAGGTCAGACAGAGAAAGACAAATATCATATGACACCGCTTATATGTGCAATCCACAAAAAGGGTACAAATGAACTTATCTACAAAACAAAATAGAGTTACAGAAGTAGGAAATAAACTTATGGTTACTGGGGGGTAAGGGGAGGGGAGGGATAAATTGGAAGATTGGGATTGACACATACACACTACTGTATATAAAATAGATAACTAATAAGGACCTACTGTATAGCACAAGGAACTCTACTCAATATTCTGTAATGGCCTATATGGGAAAAGAATCTACAAAAAGAGTGGATATATGTATTTGTATAAGACTCACTTTGCTGTACACCTGAAACTAACACAACATTGTAAATCAATTATACCCCAATAAAACAATTTTTTTAAGTCATATAACTCCTCTGGTGGGAAAAAAGACAATAGAAGAAATAAAATTGATAGTAATAAAATTTTTATTAACTTGAAAAAGGGTAGAAACAAAATAACAAGGGAACAAAAACCAGATGAGGCCAATAAAAAACAAACAAAAAATATGGTAAATTTAAGTCCAACATTATCAATAATGATATAAATGTAAAAAGTATCTAAACACTCCAGTTAGAAATAAGAGATTGTCAGACTGGATAAAACAGTAAGATTCAATGGTATGTTGTATATAAGACACATGCTTTATAAAGATGTAGATAGATTGAAAGTTGAACAGCAAAGATATACATTCAAACAATAAGCATAAGAAAACAAGTAGATGAGGTATGCTTCAAAATAAGGAGTATCAGCATAGTTTTATAATTCTGCAAGGGTCAGTTTATCAGAAAGACATATCATTCACATATGTGTATGCACCTAATAACAGAGCTTCAATTATATGAAGTAAAATCTGATAAAACGAAGGGATAAATAGAAAAATCTACAATCATAATTGGAGACTTTAAAATCCCTCTTTCAGGAATGGTTAAAATAAGTAGACAAAAAACAATAAGGATATAGAACAGCCTGTTTAGGAGTTTCTAATAAACTAGAGTTGTGCAAGAAATTTAAGCACTTAAAAATGGTTTGAATGACAATATATTTTTTTCAATTTTCCAAAAGATGGTATATAACCAGCACCATTCTAAATCCAAACGATGAATACCTTAAGGCATTAGGGCTTAGTTATCTGCAGAATCTCCAGTTATCAAAGGGAGTTGACAGAGATGATATGAAACACATTATTTTTTTGCTTGTTCTGACTATATTTTCTTTTTTTACAATTAATTTTTATTGAAGTATAGTTGATTTACAGTGTTGTGTTAGTTTCTGCTGTACAGCAAAGTGAATCAGTTATACATATACATATGTATCCACTCTTTTTTAGATTCTTTTCCCATATAGGTCATTACAGAGTATTGAGCAGAGTTCCCTGTGCTACACAGTAGGTTCTTATTAGTTATCTATTTTATATACAGTAGTGTGTATGTGTCAATCCCAATCTCCCAATTCATCCCTCACCCCCCTTCCACCTTGGTAACCATAAGTTCATTTTCCACATCTGTGACTCTATTTCTGAAACAGATTATTTACTAACTTGACCTAAATGGCAATCACAGACCCTTCATACCTAAAAACGGATTGAGATGGTGGTCACACGGTTTTAAACATTTTTTAATACTCATCAAACTATACACTTAAAGTGAGTGCATTTTATTGTATGTAAATTATATCTTGATACATTTCAGCTGGAAAAAAACCCACAATGAGATTCCACTACACATTCACTAGAATGCCTGAAATTAAAGAATATGACAATAACAAGTGCTGGTGAGGATGTGGAACAACTCATATATTGCTAATAGGAGTACAAAATGATACAACTACCTTGGAAAACTGTTTAGGAGTTTCTAATAAAAGTAAATATAAGGCGGGCTTCCCTGGTGGCGTGGTGGTTGCGCGTCCGCCTGCCGATGCAGGGGAACCGGGTTCGCGCCCCGGTCTGGGAGCATCCCGCGTGCCGCGGAGCGGCTGGGCCCATGAGCCATGGCCGCTGAGCCTTCGCGTCC